>NC_061484.1:12340446-12517946 GCF_022539355.2 Hippoglossus stenolepis | reverse complement strand
ATTATAATTTAAAACAACAGCTAAGTAAAGCATGCTCACACTATCTTCATGTTTAATAGATACACTTTAACATCTCTTTGGCATTACAAATTACTAATGACACAAGCTGGTGTTTAGACTAACCTGGTGTAAGGTGGTCCAGCAGAGGCAGAAGAAACAGCTTCATCCTCCATATTGGCACTAAGGCCCCAACTAGCTGCCCGGAGCAGTTGATGGGGGATGCGAGCCGGCATGCCGGGCTGAGCAAGGTGGGCGAGCTGTTGCGGCAAAGGAAAGGCAACGCTGCCCTGCAGGAAAGGGCCCGCTGTCTCCCCCCACTGGCCCAGCCTGGCTGCCTGCTGCTGCTGGCTCAGGGCCTCAAGAGCCAAGGGACCCTGGAGGTCTGAAAAGGAAACTAGTCATTAGTTTTAGAGTCACTGGTGTTGTTCTCATGGTTCTGTACACAGTGGAGGTGGGGATCTTATTAAACAGATTATCTATGAATCAATACAGAAAAGGTACCAAAAAATGAAACATAATTGCATTAATTGTTTTTATATATATATATATATATATTTGAGAAAACCATTTGATTTGATGCTATCATAAGCAATGGAGATGTTTGTGAAGAAACCCTGGGGAGCGCGATTATTGAGTTAGTCTACTGTGATACATTTTGAGAAGTAAAAAACATTTTGGACGTGTGCACATCTAAAGACTTGTAGGTTTATATGCATCTCCGCTGATGTTTCAGCCTCAACGTGGACACTGTCTTAACATCGGACTGCAATTTATTATGATGTAGATTCATCATTAACGCAATTTACCTTTCTGCTACCCAGCATTTGTTTGCATTTTTATGTTATGAAGAGCATGTTCCCTCTTTCGAGATAATTAAATCCAAAGCACAGGAAAATGGAACAATAATCAATGAGCATTACTTTGACTCTCATTATTGCCTTTTAAGTTGATGTAATGCGCTATGTAATCGAACTTTAATCCAATCTGCTGACATTGCTATCACAGAAAATTAATGAATGTCTTTTTGCAAACAATTAAATGACAATGCATCTGGACTAACTTAATAAACCAGATCAGCCTGTCCATAATGCCTATTGCATTTCTTATGTATTACTTGTGCAATCAATAAAACAGTGAGATGTGTCTAAGAAAAAATCTTTCAACAGTGCAGAGCTGCTACATGATAGATATAAATGTGAAAAATAAAATGATGGAGAATCTTCACGCAAGATATATTTCAGATAAAAACTGAAAATCACATTTTTTAAAACTGGTATAGTAACCAGCATACGATCTTTAAAAACTTTCTTTATATAACACGTTTGACAAAATAATAATAATTTATGTTTAACAAATTTAAATATCTATACTTAGCATTCTAGTGCTAAAGTAAAAGTTATAGTGTTGCACTCACCCAGACCATCTCCCAAGGTCCCTTCTTGTCCATCCTCCCCAAAGCTATTGACCCTGTTATGCTGCGACAGGCCTGGGTGGTGGCCTCCTGGGTGGCCCATTGGAGTCCTAATGGAGCTACCCATCTCCTCCACTCCTCCAGACTCTGGGCCATCCATAGTTGGAGACTGGACAGCCCTGTGAGGCGGTATGGGGCCACTGAAGAAGGAAGCATTGTGGCTACCACCAGTGTAGGCAGGACTGAGCTGTTGCTGCTGCTGTTGACTCTGCTGGGCCATCCCTGGGTGCTGAGGCTGACTGACCCGGAATGGAAGCCTGGAGACTGGATACTGTGGGGGGAAGGGTCTCCCACTGGTAGGATGTGGAGGAAAGGCTGGGTTGGGTGGTGCCAGGTGGTAGTTGAGGGGTCTCTGGGCAGCCGAGGGGTCTTTTCGATGGAGTAGAGCATTGGGAAATCCAACTAACCCATCTGTCTGAGAGTCTAGACTTCGACTTTGGCCTGTGTCTAAATCTCCCTGCACCAAAAATATAAACAGCAATTAGCAAAGGCATTACAATTGAAGTTTTCGCTCAATCACAAAGCTCTAACCAGAGTTTTTTTAGCTCTGCTAATGTGGGTTTATATAAGAACAGAAATAACTTACCTGTTTTTCCTTCATGTCAGTGGATTTCCTCTCTGGTGTCAGGAGACGGCTCTGTTCTGACTTTGTACATGCTTCTAATTTACCTACAAGGAGGTCAAAACCAAATTTGAACCATTACATTGGTCTATCTGATGTCATTAAATTACAGTTATGTGTAGAATCAAATTAGAATCAAAGGCATACCATTTCTTATGGGGTCTGCCTGTAGCTCCTTGTCAGGGCTGGGCTGACCCATGCCTAGAGGAGAGGGGTGGGTCACTCCACTGTAAGGGATGGGGGAGCCTCGATTCTGGGCCTGCAACAGGTTGAAGTTGTAGGCCATGGCTGCAGGGTGGTTCATGATGCGAGGGTCCACAGCAAAGCGATTCTGGTAACCTGGCCAAGGCAACTAGGGAAAATAAGAACGTATGAGCATTATTGATAGGTGAACCAATAGGGGGGGTAAACACCAAGAATGGGTCAAAATTTCCAATAGTCATTACGTCATGATGAAATGATTAAAAAAACATAGTGGAAGAAGAATGTGCTACTGCCAGGTGCTGGTAACATGCGTATGGTAACAACTGTACAAATAGAACATGCTAAGCAAAAGACTACTGCACAAAATGTTCTATGTTAAACTCTTTAACAAAATAAATGAATATCTACAGTGAGGCTCAATGCGTTATAATATGAGTTAAGTATTGCTGTATTGATAAAGCTGCACATTAGCTCAGTACACAGGCTTGTATTATTTATTTGTTTGTTACTCGAGGCTGAAAACTTACAGGCAGGGGCATGGACATGACCATGTTGCCACCATACACGGCTGGAACATAGAGGATACTGGCGCCTGTATGTGGATCTATCCTCTGCACAGGACTGGGCGACTTGCCCATGGCAGCTGGTGTACCACCTAGAGGTGGTGAGAATGCCCGAATCGGGTTTCCCATCAGTACGGCTGGGTTGGGTTGAACTGCAATAAAGGAAGGTGGAAATTAGAGGAGGTGGAAATGTAATACAAGGTAAATACATATGGTTCTTGACCATTTTTAACCATAATGTTATGACGCAGTGAAAGTAGGCAGATAGCAAGCTCATAGCCTGGGAAATGTTGAATTTACTCTGTGACTCTACAGGAAAGGACGGCAAAAGATTTTGCCTTCGATTCACTTTGGCATGAAGGTCAGGAAGAGGTAATAACCATGGACTCATTTGAATCTTTTTCCAGTTTAGTGCTGACAAGCTGCACTTGTAAGCGCTACAAACAAACTGATATTATTCCCCTTGTGAACATCCTATTACATCCTTGCTGTGTTGTTCCAGGCTGCCTCATATTAAGCTTTCAAAATGCTTGTTTGTACGCATGTCGTGAGACAGAAAAACTGAAACATTGGAAATAGCTCTGCTGTAAAACTGGTCCATAATATTAAAATATAGTAGTAAGGACAAAAGGATGGAATTCTTTGTACAAAGTTATATGTGTGAACATCTTCATTGATAAACCTGTTTCACTGTCTACTGTCCGTCATCTTAAGGCTTGTTGAACCTTACATTACAGAGGGATGAGACGACATGGTTGTGCTGCTTTATATTGGAATGGATTTTCAGTACCACACTTAAAAATCTACGCTTTACCGCTGAAGCTCTGTCTGCACATCTGAACAGAGGCAGCCTGTTATCTGCTGCATCTTTGCCTTCGTCACTGACATTCAGGCAAGTGAAAATGCCTGTAAATAAGCCAACTATAACTCAAACTTAAAACAACATATTTAATTGGTTTGATTGAACATTTATATGGTCCTACAATAACAATAAAGGAGGCATTTTCACAATATGGTAGCCTTCCATAGCTAGATAATCAACATGGGTCATAATGGGTACACTCACCATATCCTTCAGGTGGCAGGTGCTCTGTGTGGTTTGCATGTTTCCCCTGTAAGATTAAAGAGTAATTAGCAAGTGCTGAATGAAGATGAGACCATGTAGAGAAGAGTGGGACAAAAACACATCTGGCAACTGTAAAGGAACACAGGAACTGGACATACAGCAGTTGCAGGATGGTCCCGACTGTCCCACATCTGTCACAACAGCTATAGGAGCATATTAATATTAATATGTAATGCAAATGTAACCTCACTACAAAATTGACTGAGAAATGGTCTTGTGCTGTAAAACACATGAATAACTGAGCCTTATCATTTGGAATGATGCAATAATTAGAAAGCGAGATATTTGTTTGATATTGGTCGTCAGGAATATGGGGAAATTTTGCTTTACAGAATCCACATTCATCCACCAACACCACAGGTTTTTATCAGAAGCTACGGTGAGACAGTTTTTAAGTTTGCAAATCATTCTATTATTAAGTGACATTTGAATGGATCGTTTTTTGGCTGCATACATCACGTATTAACCAAAGATATAGATGCCAAGAATGGTCTGACCTTTAAATTAGGAACAGGCTGTATATGCTGAGGGAAACAATATTCTGCACACTGCACAGAGGTAGCATATTGGTCTGTGAGTTACATAGTAAGACTGAGTTGAGTCAGAGGAAGTCTGTCTGTGTGTCTGTGTGTGTGTGTGTGTGTGTGTGTGTGTGTGTGTGTGTGTGTTTCTAAAGTCGACTGTCGCTGCGGAGCTGCGGCTCATTAGGCCCAGTGGGTGATGGCAGCAGGTCGGCAGCTGTGTTGATTTCGTTAACCTTTACCTCAGGGCAGGAGGGAGGACAGACACACAAAGACATTTCAACCTAAGCAAAACAATCAAGCGACACATCCGTCCACCAAACCTGCGATGCCAACTTCCTATCTATGTTGTTTTTCTGGGGCTGAAATGAATGACCATCAAGTAATTTCCTGTGATGAAAATTACATTGATTTATTTTAATAGATATGTGCTTTGTACCCACATGTGCAAAGCTTTTATCATCTCTTTCCTCTCTAAAGAGAAGCACCAATTTATTCCAGATTATTTGTTTATCATTTCCACCAACAAGTAAGTGCTTAGCCAACAGATTCTATTAACACAGAAAAACCCACAACATTAGAGCCTCTCAGAAAACATCCTTTACCCGGTCTTATCTTTCTCAAGTCATTTCTCGCTACACATGCTGTCCTCCTTCTCCCTCCTTAGAACACTCATTTATTATTTTAAGCATAAAGGATATAGCAGAAGTACAGTCTTGGTCATACAAATCTGATGACGTGAACATTAAATTCACCTTGTTGCCATTTGATTTTTTTGGTTTGTATTTGACAGAAATTGAAAATGCCCTTTAAAAAATTAAAGGATGCAACAGTTTTCCCTTCCTGATTAACACCTCACCTTGGGTGGTGACTGCTGCTGCTGCTGTTGCTGCTGCTGCTGACCCTGCTTGATGGAGGCGGGCTGTGCATGCTGAGGATGCGGATGATGGTGGGCGTGTAAGGCCTGCGAAGAGTGGTGTCCCTGCATGGATCTGAGGGCACGTGGGATGAACTCCGGGGCCAGTGGGTTGAGGACATAAGTCTTCTTGAGCTCCAGGGCCTCGAGTTGAGCCTTGATCTGCTCAAAGGTAATGCCGTGTAGGCTCGAGTTTTCGTGGCAGATGGAGATGAAATGCTCCCAGAATTTTCTGTAAATGGAAAAAAAAAAAGGGGAAACAACAGATGGAGAAGTTTTACTTCTGTTCTCCTTTATCTCTCCTTGTTTGCACTCATGGATCATCTTGTTGGTTTTGTCCTACTGGCAGTGTAACAAATTACTCTTTGTGGGGGGTGAATAAAAAATACTGGTTAAACCACTCTTTGCAAAAGCAGGTATAAAGATGAGAGATGAGAGGGAATAGAAATAAATCAACAAAAAGATGAAGTACGCATAAGGGAGTGGGCAGAGTGGGCAGAGACCCACAATATTAGTGTGCTAACATTTGTTCTTGCTAATGCTTTCATTTGACATAGCAAATAATAGCAATTCCATGCCAAGGTCTTTTAGTTTTAAAACATGCAGTTACGATCCAGTCCATAGTAGTTGCTGTTTCACATAGGGATAGGATACAGTACAAAGTGTAGCTTGTCCCATAACTAGTTCATTTTGTAAAACTGCTCCACAACACAGAAGACAGCAGCCTAACCCACCACTTCTTACGCTACTCCATATTGACTGAAGCTTAACACTTCCTTCAGCTACTTCACTGACCCAAGAGCTTTTGCTCCTGGGAGGAGGTTCCAAGTCGGGTGAACAATTCGTCTGCTCAGGACATATCAAATGAATTGCTCTGTCTCTGCTGGCTGACATTTGCAAACAACCATAACAGTTAAGGACTTGGCATCTTCCAATGACTAGCGGAAACGAAACAGACAGTTGCCATGGAGATGGAAGGTGGGGAAGGTGTGGAGATTCAAATGGAGAAAAAGATCGGCGGCCAATGGGGAACTAGATGACTGCAACTAAAGGCTGCAGGAAAATAAACAGTTGTCAATGTATAACCTGAACAGATGGGTCAGAATATCAATAACTACCTAGATTGCCTGGGAATTGGGTCATGTCATGTGACTCTCCATGTGCCAATTCACTAAGGCAAACCAATGTCAGTAGATATCTAGTTATATGCAAATCAATAATGTGAGCAGAAATAAAGGCCATTTGTGAAGTTTTTGTTGCTCCTAGGCTGAGCCTGTAAATTAATCTCATTAAAACGACATTCGTTCATTATAAATACACTTAATTGCATCAAACTCTGTTAGACCACAGTACTTTAGGCTTTAGTCAAAAGTGCTTCTATTTACCTGCAGCGCCCAACAGAGCACAGTGCTATGGGGTCTCCCACAACTGCAACCAGGGACTGGGCTCTGGTGATGGCCGTGTTGAGCAGCTTGTAATTGGAGAGAAAGCCATAGTCCAGGTCCTCGGTTGAGTCCTCGATCAACTGTTCTTTACGCTTGATGGCCGTCTGTTTGTGCTTGCAGGTGTGCCGCGTCCGCACAGTGCTGAGGAACAGCACCCGGAACTGTTTGCCTGCATACAATAATATTTTAAGTTCTCTGAGAAGTGCTATACAAAGACAAACATTTTATTACAAGAAGCAAAGACGAGTAAAGAAACATTTATTTATGTCGTTACAATCATTATTTCACTAGTTCATGGTTTCAAGCACACGGTTCCCTTAACTAAGAAATAACCGCGTGTGTGCGTGTGTGTGTCCACATGTCTCATGTGTGATTAACAGTGTGTAAATGACTGTTGCGAAGCAGCTGGATGCAATAAGTGGAAGCTACATCAGACTAAAGCAGAGGAGAGGTTGGTAGAAGAAGCCCTGACTACTTATACTGGGACTTGATGAAGGGCAATATGAACACTGATGACAGCAGTGGAAGAGAGTGGAGCTCTCGCTGTAGAGACACAGATGTCTTCTCACAGTGATGTGTGACACAGGCTTCACAGAGAAATAATAATGAGACCTTTGGGGATTTAAAGTTTTGGGATTTGATTGTCTGCCACTACTGTTTTTTGATGCCTGACCACAGCTTTCTTCCAATTTCCATTTCCCATGCTTTGAATAATTATGATAAAAACCATCACCTTAACAAATCTAAAAATCTTGAGTCTTAATCCATGGTTTATAAATTGTGCTTGCAATGAACAACGAAGCATTTGAATAAAATATAAAAAATCCTCATAACGAAATATTATTGCAGATTTATTTCTGCATTAAGGATTTTTTGAATGGTTTGTGCCGTTTCTCACCTTGGACATTGAGCACTCTTTCCACGCTGACCTCGTGCATTCTCTTCTTTCGGAGCTCAGCACGAATGCGGAACACCTGGTCAGCGTACGGCGACACCACTCCAATGCTGCCGTCGTCCAGCTTCCCCCAGGACACCGGCCACTTCTTGCGCAGCTCCTCTACTCGCTCCACGATCTCAAACACCTGAGGAGACGGAGGAACAACATGAGGGAGAGAAGACACAGTGAGGCTCAAACGCAGGGTCTCGTCACACCGTGGTCACTAGAGGGCTGGATGATACGGCCCAAAAGTATATCAAGATGAAAACTTTTATATCAGTCAATATTGATAATTATCACAATAAATATCACATTATTAATTATTTTAAGTTTAAAAGTCGACTAATTGAGACTTTAAAGGATATTTCAGATATCCCACTGTAAATAATCACTTGATTTAGACACACCAAATCCAAAATCAGAGGTTTTCAATTTTCAGAGTTGACCTGACAAATTTTGAACATTCTGAGCTACAATGCAAAACTATTTTGTGTCAAATCCATTGTGTTTTGTAACTGAACAAATACTAGAATAGTCCATCAGCCTCATCAAATCCTTGTCACTGATGTATCACAATCGTAATGAGAAGGTAGAAACCATCACTCAATGGTGACATTTGGGTCTCATATCAGTCCTTCAAAGTGCCAATATTAGCAAAGACTAGTATTGACGCAACAATGACTATTTTGATTGATTTTACCATGAACAGGTTTCAACTTCATGTTCAGAGTATTGGTATCCTGCTGGAAGCTTTGAACTGTCATTGCAATATTTTGAAATACTGTCTTCCACTTGAAGCTCATCAAAGACTCTCACGAGATAAACAAAACAGACACGCTTTTGTCAGAGCATTTTAATTCCGCAAGATTATGATATTGTTGTAAATGCTTTGACATGTGTGTCATATTACAGAGACGGGTGGTAATTCGTTTGGCACTGCTGACAGTTTTGGAACGAAGTCAACAAGCATCCATGTTTTAATTGGTTATAACAAGTCAGGAGAAGGGTGGATTGTTGGACCAAAGCAAAGTTAGTCTGCAGAGAGACCAATCACAGGCTCGGACTGTCAGTGAATCATGCGTCACGACTGTCAAAGCTCTTGGTTGGTCTCCTAATGAAGTTTATGGGTTTCAACTTCAATTAGGATTTAAAGATAGCAGGCTCTCCTATCTATTGTGATGAGATGAAATGAACAGTGCTAATAAGTATCAGAGAATCATTCTGCTTTTGACTTCAGTCAACCAAGCTCAACTGAATAACCTGAAACAAATCCCTGAATTATTTACACCAAACTTGTGTACAGCCTAACGACCTTGCATGATTTGAAGGTTATATTGCTTAGTTATAAATACACTCAGATTATACTCAAATGCACCCATTTTTACAGATCACCAGTTATCACTCATGTTATCTGGCAATGTAACAATTTAGTCAATTTAATTATTCAGCACACAAAGATGCTGCAGATGTGATCGGGAAGGAGATGCAGCTGTGGTGCACACACAAACCAAGTGTGTTTTGGGGACACTGGTACACCTGCTTATTTGTGCAATTCTCTCATCAACCAATCATGGTGCAGAGGTGCAATGCATACAATCATGCAGATACAGGCCACATGTTCTCAGGATGTGGAAAAACATGATCGCATGGCTGGAGGTGGATGATTTGAATATTTTCGCAACTGCTGAGCTCCTGGGATTTTCACAAACAATAGTTTCTAGAGTTTTTACTCAGCATGTTACTTGTTTCTTCAAACCCATACCTCAGCGTTGTTGTAGTAGGCAGTGCTGTTCTTCTCCTGGACATCTTCTCCTCTGGCTGTGAAGAATGTCAGAGGGTAGAAGTCCTTATGGGAGGGCTGCTTTCCACTTGCCATTAACTTCCCGTCATAGAATAACTCTGACGTGTAGCTGTAGGAAGACGAAGAGGAAGAGGTAAGATACAGGGATAAAAATGTGGCGTTTAAAATAAAGAGCAAAACCAATTTGGCCTTAAGTCAGGTCACTCCATGTCCTGCACATCATTTTACACACAATCCTGTTAACTCCAATTCAAAGGCTGAAAACTTCCATTTGCTTCTTCAAGTACGCTTGTAATTTATTTTTTGAGTTCTCTACATTTGTTGTAGCACAATGTGACCCAGCAGTAAACTGTGTTAACCAGTCAAATACAATATGCAGCCTGTGGCATTGAGCTGAAGTACTGTTAACCTCAAAAGAATGGAGGAGAACACTGTCCTTCATGTTTCATCTTCTCACCAATGTGTGTAGCAACACGCCCCCACCAACACAGCCCCTTGTTTTGTGAAAGAACTACTGCCTGCATTAACACAGACTTCTACTGCCCCCCCTCACCCCCCAATCCCCCTTTTTCTTCGGATCCCTTCTTCCCACCACACCTTCTCTCTAGTATCCCATCAATTTCCGCCAGTTTCAACACAAGGCAGTGTTGGGGGCTCACACCTACTTGATGATAGCTTCGTGGGAGCGGTAGTTCTCGCACAGGAGGATGCGGCAGGGAAATTCCCGGGGGTAGTGCTCATACAGCCGGTCCAGCAGTGACACGTGCAAGTTACGCTCCCGTGCAAACTCGCTGTACACGAATGGACTGAGCTGTATATCAAGGACAGAGAATAGCGGGAGAGAAAAAAGCAGAGAGGGAGAGATAGATAGAAAGCAAAGTTAGTTTCAAAGCATTTCACAGGTACTTGACCATTTTGACCACCTTGGAATGGGATCATCTGGAGAACATTGCAAGGGAGAGGGTGATCTGCACTACTTTGCTTGACCAGCTGCCATGGCAACCCGACCCTGAACAGGTGGCAGAGAATGAATGAATAGAATGAATGAATGAATGAATGAATGGATGGATGGATGGATGGATAGAAAGATGGATGGATGAATGGTTGAATAGATGAATAGATGGATAGATGGATGGATGGATGGATGGACGAACAGACCAAATGATGGATTTAACAGCGGTTCCAGACCATTGCAAATTCGTTTAGAGTAAATTTGCAGTATGCTGTCCCCAATAATCTGCCAAAGCAGAGTAGCACTTGAAGGTTTGAAACCAAACCATGGAAGCATTTGATTCCTCTCATCTTGGACAGCATTATTGCTCTTTTGTTTAGCTTGATTTGTGACTCTTCCCCAATGTGCTTTTATTGAAAGGAGGTTATACATTTTTTAAATCACACATCGATCCAAACCTGCAGACTCATTTACCTTTTCCATTTTGACCACTGCCATGTACAAGACAGCAATCTATCTGGAGCTTGAATCTGAATTCAAACATGCCAGTGAGAGGCTCGGCTAACGTAATGAGGAGCCGCAGTCAATAAGAAAGCGAACGATCAATAGAGGCCACTCTTGAATGGATGAGTAACTGTTGTCGTGGGAGCAAAAGGGAGATGAAGAAATCTAAAGTGACACATCCTTCTATTGAGGAAAGTGTGAGAAAGTGTGTGGAAAACGAGAGATGGATACACAGGTGAATCTGTTTTTCTCTGCTCCACGAAAGCGAGTATTAATTGAAGCAATTACTGCATGGCAGACTCTTGCCTCATCTTCATCCACTGCTTACTGGTAATCCTCAGCACTTTTAATACCTCATGTTGGCTCAGAAAGCTTGACTGACGGGAGTTTATGTTTGTGTTAAATTTGGCTGAGGTGGTCTCCAGAACCACGGCACTACAGTGGCTGCCGTCTGTTCTTTTGTGTTTGAAGCAGAGTTGAGTCTAATCCACAACAAAGCACAAATGTTGCTTTTTGCTGCTCTGTTGCATACAACTTTTGTACGTTTTCATTATGGTTTATTTTAGGAATACAAATAGAAGTCTTCAAGAAATGATAATGTGGATTTTCATCATGTGGTGATTTGCAGACGAACTGTTGAGTGTTTGTATTTACCTGCATATGGTCCCCAGCCAGCACGATGCGGGTGGTCTTGCTAGCTAGAGCAAAAGGCATGATGGTTTCACACTCCATGGCCTGGGCCGCTTCATCCAGTAGGACATGACTGAAAAACCCTGCAAAAATGGCACAACCACATCAGTTTACTCAATATTACTTGAATATATGCTCATATATTATATTAACAGCTATACTGATCAAAAAATGCAGTTGACTATGACATATTTATCCAAACATGGGAACTGATTTTTCGCTTATAATTTGCTTAAAGACTTTACAAACATATGTACTAATAAATTATGCCCAATTTAAATTTGATCCCTGCAAAATGACAAGAAATTCTGTAAATGGATCCCTGGGAAAAGAGACAAAGTAAAAGTTATTGAGCTGAACCAACACTCACAGAAAGAACCTATAGCTCTCTATAACCTATCTCAAGCTTCTGGACAATGCAGGTGGAATTAATAGCTCAAAATGATTGTCGTTGAAATGTGTGTTTATGATTCTTTTTTTTTCTTTAATCAATTCCACAAATTTGATTTGCTTGAGTGATTAACCACAGATATAACCACATTTGATATTGTACCATGAACCCACCTTATAACATTTCAACGTAGATTCTAATGTTAGAGGCTGCAAAGCTTTCCATTCATCAACAATACAGCTACAATAGTTTTAAGTGAAGTAGAAACATTTTGGATTTAATAGTACAAGGACAAAGAAGCTCCCTGTTACCTATCATTCCCTGTTGAGATACTGCAGTAACACAAACCTCAGAAATCCTTCTACAATCCTTCTCCTTCTACTGCTTAGATGTAACTTGTGCCATTACTATTTAGTAAGAAAGTACATGCAAATTCTTACATAAAACCTAAAAATCAAATCCCAGTGACTATACTTGAATCAGATGATTCTAAGCAATAACCAGACCATTTTAGGGTGAACATTTGTATTACTGTTACATTGGCAAATTGTTGAAGAATAATTTAGTTCAGCAGGAACATTAAAACCCTGTAACTGTCACTAATGCTCTGTCCCTTTTTTCCAATCTCTCTCTTAACCAGCAAACCAAAGGTAGGGTTTTGAGGACGTTTTGAAAGGATGGAACAGTACTCTAACCCTGATTTAAAAAGCTCAAACGGTGCTCGGCAGTGTGAGGGGAGGGGATGAAACAGCATTGCAAATGAGTGCTGGAGCGGGGAGCGGAGGAGAGAAAGACTGAATAACAACCAGAAAACAGCCTCTGAAGCCCCAACACCATTTCCACAAGAAAATGTATGCAGATATGAAATGCGACGGTTGGAAATAACTGAATAAGCTCTGTGACTATCAAAAAGCAAAAAAATCCAGCAAAAAAATTAGGCTGGTAAAAAAAAACTAAAGAGGTGGAACGATTTGATTTGAGGCAACATTCACTCCTTAGCAACAGCCTTTGAACAAATGTATTGATTTTTGCCCTGAACTATAAAAGCCTCAAACCAGTGTTATCTCTGAACTATGTGCACATCATTGAAGCACAGGCTTGAACCTACACTTTGTTGCGTTGCCCCGTTACGTGTATGATTGCAGAATGTAAACAACTGAGTTGATCTATTAGAAGTTATGAAGTGAGAATTGCCTCTGAGTGATTTGCCAAAACAAAAGTGCACATGCGCAGACGGGGGGGAAATGTCTCTGGGAAATCTTTAAACAGACTGAATACAATTACAGTCGATCCTTCTCAATTATGCAAAGATCTCTTCTACACTAATGGGTTGTTAGATAGTAAGGACTGCTCTCGATGACACAGAGGTCACTTATAGCAATGATGCAGAGTAATATGCATGCAATTACACGCATGGGTAAAATCGCGATAATAGGCATAAACTTCAAATCATGCACTTGACTAATCTCTTAACATTGTATATAAAGGAATGAGCAGCCAAGTAGCACAGTGTTTCACTGTGTTGCTGACAGGCGCATCAATTCCGACAGTGCTATTAAAGCAATGCTTTGAGCTCTTTATTTCCCTGTCTTGCTCAACAATGCGGCCGAGGGGACATCAAGCAAATGTGCTTCTCCTTGTATCACATTGTTAATTATTGAGGCCAGGAACTTTTGTTGACCGCTCCGATAAATTGTAGTCAACAGGAGTCCTGCTGTATCCTGCCTCCTTGCTCTTTTAATTCGATCCACATGAACACGTAGGGGCCAAATAACGCTCACAAATGATGTACATGGGTCATTACAAATGGGAATGTTTCCCCAGGCAGGGAAGTAGAGATTAGGAGTGAGGCGGACATGGTCTTTATGAGCACCCAGCAGACAAAGAGGCAGACGTGAAGGAAAATGGAGCTTAATGTTTCACCTGGGACGCAGATGCCCTGGGGAACCTGTCTCTAAACAAGAGATCCAAATTACATTTCTGTGGCTACTATCGGTCACCGGACTAATAACGGTGTTTGAATTTGGACAAAACAAGGCAAAGAGTGTAAGGGGATAATAAAGCAGAGGTGAAGGTGATTCGGTAGAGAGATGACTGTTGACAATAACCCCTTCACCTCTCACACCCCGTCTCTCACATTTTCCCAAGCACAGTCTCTTTCTACCCTTTTCACACAAAAAAAAAAGAGAGTGAAGGGATCGATGCAGCTATCAATTAACTATCACATAAACACAAGCTTTGTAAAGATCCGGTTTGGAGGCTTTGTCAAACTTATTTTTCTGACCTTGACGGTAACATAATTTCTTAAATTGTTCTTGGATGTGTGTGTTCCAACGTAAATGTGAAATTATTAGGAATAAACTTAATTTTCAATAAAAACATTCTCTTAAGATGACGGTAGAAGGTGGAGGATTTGGCCCATGAGAGAATTTCCCAGGTAATTCATAAATACAAAGAAGGCAACTCAAAAATGCAAAGAAAATATCTTGACAGCAATGACTTTTTTTCCTCTGACAAAAGATAATAACAAAACCGTAGACTAACATTTACTTGAGGGTGGTCCCTTCTGGCTGTATGATTATCTGGGTCACATTAGCCATGAGTACAACAAGCATGTAGCCGCTACATGTCATTGTTGACGTACATCATATCAGCTGTCAAGCAGAGAAAATGTCATTTGAATTTTTATTTTTTGTAGAAGACAAACGAGAGAGGCTATGTTTGCAGGGACGTGGTTATGGTAATGGTAAAATCTCCAGCATCATTACAGCTCAAAGCACCACAAGTTTGGTAAGGGGGGGGGGATAGCTTTGTCTGACAAATGCAACTGAAAAATGGGGTTAAACGGGGTAACACTGCATTTTCCTATTCTGTACGAAAAGAGCCTGCTATATGATATTTGAATGTTTCGGTGCAATTGGTGAAAGGACATGTTCAGCAAAGGAACTGAACATTTGTTAAGCAGTTTAATGTGGAAATGTCTGACAAGCCCAATAACCTACAACATCAAATCATTGAGCAACAATGAGCTCAAACTAATTATGAACAACATCTTTCTGCTAATTCACCACAGGATTTCTTCTGGCGACATCCACTGATAATTCTCTTTTGGGACAACCTACTTTCTAAATCTAGCCTCGAGACTCATGGACCCAAACCTGGAAAACCAGCAGCCAGGAACATCATCACTACCATCTGACAGGAGACCGTTCACCATAGAGAAGCAGTACCAGCCAGAGCATTAGAGAGGTTAGTGTGAAATATATGTGTTCAATAATTTAGTATCGCCCTCAAAGGATGTTAGATTGAAATGGCCATTGATAGGAAAAAGGTCCCCCACTGAACAATATGAGCCACAGTCTGTATCATCAGGCTGCAAGATCCAGAAGCCTCCAAACAGATCAATGTTCACCTGAACCCCTGGTGCATGTCTACTGGAAAGTGAAAATACAGCATCATCTTTAAAAATGTCTCTGCTGTAGCTTCACATTGATTATTTTACAGCATTTTGTTTCCAGAGAGGTTTATTTCACAAATTGAATTTCCTTGCGCTTCTTACTGGCCTGTGACTGGGAGACCAGTAGAGTGCTGCAGGGAAGGGATTTTTCCATTGGCTTTTGGATTTATATAGAAAATAGGCTGTGTCAAACAAGTTTGTGATGATTACTGATACACCACTTTTCTGATTTCCAAATTACAATCAAGAAAGGTTAAGCACTTATGATAAGTTATAAATTAAATACACCATCGTCCTTTGACTTCACTGCCACCAAAGCTTCCAACTGCTTCCAACTTTTAATTTGGCACATTTACCACTTGTGAAAACACCTTTCCTCTTCAAAAGACAGTAATAGTCAAGAGGAGTGTGAGTATAAAGGCAACAAGGTGGTAAAGGCAAAAAAGTGAGTAGATCGTTTTATTGTGTTTGATGTGGTGACGTTTAATGTCCTTGACAAGCTTAGTAGCCTTATTTAACTTCAACAAAAAACACCTAATAGCTTTAAAAAATTGTGAATACAGATTGGAGGAGGAGAAATTTGCAGAAAATCTGAAATAAATACAAACATCAATATGACAATACAATTTCAGAGGATATAACAGAAGTGCCATGCAGAGTGCTGCACTCTCTGTTTCCACGTTTTTTTGTATTTTCTTTTGTTCAGCACTTAAACAGCAGAAAAGGACACAACTAGTCCATCTCACTTTGGTGTTTCAACTAAAGTCCAATTTATACTTCTTCATTGAATCATACTTCAGGAGTTGAAAATGCTCACAATGACGTGGGCTACTTGCATGGACGACACCATAGGCTCAACATTAAACCTAAGCAGAAGTATAAACCAGGCTTTTGGGGGGAAACTTACATCAGCATGGGGCTTTAGATAAGAGAATGAACAGGGAATTTAATCTGAGAGATAAGAGTCGCTAAGAAGGGACCCTACTGTTCACAGCAGGTCACTATGCTCACTTAGGTGAGCAGACAATAAAAAAAAACCTTGGTCCTGCACATGACAATGAGATTAGCTTATTTGCAAAAAACAAAACCAGGCATGTCAATTTTACAAAAGCCAGGTCACATATGTTGGCCATAAAGAATATGAAAAAACAAACATAAAATAGTAAGCAGCATAACCATCTTTTTTGGGGCACCGCTGTATTTGAGGTGGGAGATTTGTTATTGGTACTTAGTGGACTCGCCAGCTCCCAGTTGCCTCGTTTCCTGGCAATTTTCATCACTGTTGAACACCAGGAGAACACTACAGATGAAACGTTGGGAGGAGGGCTAATGATGTAAAGTACTTTAGAAGCAGATGGTGTTCCCAAGCAACAGACAAAGCCCCCTCTGCTGACACATTAGAGACGGTTATTAGCATACACTGACAAATTGGTTTGTTTTTTTCTGTGTCTTTTACCAAACTTAAATGTGTTTGATTCCACTCTAAATGGCGAGCCCCTGCCAACTTTGGCTATCAGAGTCACTGGGGATGACTGAAGAACAGGAAATTGAATGCACTGAGCCACGTCTGCATATACTTATGAGCTTTCATATTTTGTACCATGTATTACAGATACAATGTTACAGCCCTAAAGTAAAGGCTATCTGACTAGAAAATGCCGCCTTATGGTTGAGTGTTGACGCAATTCTATGTCAATATTTGAGCCTGTGGTTTTTACTGCAATTGTACAGTATTAGCATTTATTGTATTTCCTCCACCTCGTTTACATATAAAAGGTGCAAAATTAAGAGACCCTGTAGAGATGAATCAACCCAACTAACAGAAACAACTAGAATGGAGTGTAATCCTTATAAAAAAAAAAACTACCAACCAACCAAACAACCAACAAGAATGCCAATCAGTAGAGTAGCGTGCATTCCTCCACAAAGTCCCAAGCGTCGCTTCAAATTCAGTCACACCGCACATATTTTACACAGACTTAAATGATTTTTCCTGTCAAGATCCATGGATTTCCAGGTAAATCATTTATCCTAATCCCTTCATTGATTTTGGATAATTTAGACAACTTTCAATACCAATTGCAGAACCATCTACTGTAAGATCTGCAGCTAGTAAACCTGCCATACCGAAACAGTTCTTAGGCACTCTATGTTTCCTCAAGTTCCAAGTTGACAAAGGACATGGAAGCTGTTGAGGACAGTCACCAAGCAGCCTCACTATCCTAGAGACCACCAACTACTATTTCCTCATAGGACTCACCAGGCTCCAAGTCAAGCTGGCAGAGGTACTGGGAGGTGCTGAGGGTGACCACCACCACACGGTGCCTGAGGATGTCCTCCCTTGTGGGCATCTGGAAATTGACCCCTGTGTGGGAGACGAGACAGTACTGCTGGACCACTGGGTTGACCGTCTTCACCCAGCGGTTCCTGAAGTATACCCTGGAGATGAGGAGAAGAAAGGAAAAAGATTAGCAGAGATTGACCAAGGGGAGGATAAGAGCAATTACTTTGGTAGTCTGGTACTTTGGTAGACTTCCTTAAAAAAAAAAATGTCATCACAACTATACAAGTACTAGTCTTCATTTATAGTTGGTTAAATTCATTTGATCCATAAGGGTTATTCAAAAGTTTTCCATTTTTACAGGACATATTCTACCTTCTTTGAGAAATAAATATGAAAAGTTGTACATGATATTCTGTGAACACCCCAGGTCTGGAGAATACTGACTGTCAGACAGCCAGGAAGTAAAGACCTGACAGATTATCTCCTTAGGATGTTGGTCAGTCCCGTTTCACGGTTGACCCCTAAATATTCATACTGGCTTTTTATCCTTGAGTGAGTCCACTCATCCTAGCAGAGACAAGGGGAGCTGAGAGAGGAGTTTGCTGCAGTGATTATGGAGGACTTCACTGGAACCCATTGAAATCAGCCTGCCCACTCATGTGAAACAAGCCATTTGATTGCCCATATGGTCCCTAGGCTTGTGTGTGCAGACACGCACACAAACACACAGCTGTCATGTTAGGTCCTGGCCGATCAGGCAGACGTTACTTTCCTGTGCTTTGTGACCTCTGGGGTCGCTTGAAATGTGACTGGAAGTCACTTCTGCAGTGTATGCAAGGTGAGTATATCTGTGTGTGTGTGTGTGTGTGTGTGTGTGTGTGTGTGTGTGTGTGTGTGTGTGTGTGTGTGTGTGTGTGTGTGTGTGTGTGTATTGCCTTAAAGCAGAGGAAAAAAAAGAGGATAAAGGCACATTTCCAAATTCAGCCTGATGTCTGCAGTCCAGCCCTTGAACAATCTCTCTATATTATGGATTAATTATTCTGACTGCAGGCTTTTCAATAATATTGGTGTATATACAATTTCTCTCTGGCAAGGTAGACTTCAGCAAACTGACCACGACTACTAAACACAATATATCCAGTCTAACTTTCTGTCTATATTGAAGCATCATTATGAAACTATTTTTACCTTAAAATTGGACGCAGGGGACAATGAGGAAAATACACTTTCAGTTTGGTGAATGGGATTACAGTCAGCTCAGATACAGTGATTGATTGGCTTTGTCTTTTGTACGTGAAAAAAAAGGTTAAATGCTGCGGAGGTCAGTGTCCTCGAGCAAAAGCTCCACAGTGTTGCTTTATTTCAAACTAATTTCAAATTCAATTATTGAAGGCAAAACCTAACCTTCAGTAGACAAACCATCATGTGTATGTGTTCAAATCCAACATAACTGTGTGCTTTGGGGGGCTGTAGTCCTAAAAGCTGAGAGAAGTGACTTCTAATTAAAAGTCATAAATCACAGAATATACTGATTAAGTTGAGACCAGTTTGGAAGCTTTCAACCGCAAAATGAAATAAGTTATTGTAATTTTTAATCAGACAAGTAACTTTTGTTCCTGGAGAAGCTGGAGGAAAATGAACTTGCTTCTAACGATTAATGTCAGGTTCTGGAGTCTTAGTGGCTACTTCAGGGCACTTCTTAAGATTTTAACTGAACACAAAGACCATGCACATACAAAAGGGCACAGGAAGCATGTTCCTGCCCTAAGCCACCGAGTCTTCTTTTGACAAGTGTAATTCCTTACCTGAGAGGTCTGGCATGTGGATTGCCTGCTTCAACGTAAGGATGAAGATAGTCCTTAATGTAAAGGTCAGCCGCGCTGTTGGAGTGGGTGCAGATCAAGACCCTGTAAAGGCCAGAGACAAAGAATGTCAGACATGAACCATAATACGCAGTTCCTACAATACGCAGAGGGAGAGATGTCAAAAACACGCAAACATAAAACCTGGGGTGGTGAATACCTTCTCATGGACCTTGTTGCTTGTAAAAATTGCCAAACAGTAGAAGCTTTTGATAGGAACGTCATCGCTGATTTTGACAGCTGCAGGAGCACAGATGCTCTGACAATTCACCCGGTTCTTTTCCAAGAACACCACTCAACCATCCAGACGGGAGGACAAGGAGGTCATAATCAATTTGATGTGAGTGGTTGTGTACATGGAATGTCCGTTTAATCATGGGTGACTGGTCA
This sequence comes from Hippoglossus stenolepis, assembly GCF_022539355.2. NCBI lineage: Eukaryota > Metazoa > Chordata > Actinopteri > Pleuronectiformes > Pleuronectidae > Hippoglossus > Hippoglossus stenolepis. The sequence continues at coordinate 12,497,810 of NC_061484.1, read as the reverse complement.
TGGGTCATATGTTAACAGGTCCAGGTGGGTCCGGATTAGACTTGGGAGATAATACTGACTATCTAACCTGAATTAATGTGCTGGTTCTCTTTAATATTTGCAACTGAAGTACAAATAGTTTCTTCTAACATCAATGCATACTTCATGGCTTTGCTCTTTTTGATCAACAGTGACTAAGTAAAATGCTTATTGGAGACACTTTGCTAATTTACAGTAAATTCTTTTATCCCTAACAGTGATTACAATGTTGTAGAGAAACAGCAAAGGCAGCTTTGTTCACTTATTAAAATTGAAAACTGTGCAAAACTGTTGTTTATAGTGACACATTCAGAGGCTGGTGAAACACTACAGCGACACTCACTTTTGGAACTGTGTCGTAACACATACTGGGTAAACCTGATCAGCGTCTTCATGACATCTTCTTCACCATTTTTAACAGTTTGATGAGCAGGCAGTACAAGTCCAGAGGGCTCACTTCCCCTTGTCTTAGCTTTTAAAATATCTATAATTCATCCTAAATGTGTTCCGAGTGAAATGAAAAATGAATATTACATTGTAACACATTTTCAAAGCCCTTTTTTTACATTACATATATGCAGCCCTCTTTCCCTTATTAAAGCACTAAATGTTAGCTTCTGTTCAGGGGACACTGTCCAAGGTATTGCATTCATTTTTCATAAGGACCAGGGAAACGGTTATGTGATTATGCAACATGGCTTTGCTTCAAACACAAGGAAATGCATGATTTCCTTTGGGTTTCTGTAAACAGTGAAGGAGCTCACTAATGATGAGAATCGCCACTAGATGAAAATGCAATCTTTCTTTGTTACACAACACCATGCAAGTGACATAACTTGATTGATCAGATTATGGTTTGCACAAACATTCCTTTCAGCCCAGGAAATGTGTTGATAATCAAACTATCCATGTGAACTGACCACAAATTCATCCAAATGCCCACACACACACACACACACACACACACACACACAAGCTGAGTCTTCTCTTAAATTTAAATGTCAAACCCAAGGATGTTATTGGCCCAAGGCAAAAACTGAGGGGACTGCACATCCCAGCATCCCCAGCCAACTCCACCACGCCCTTTGACTGACCTCTCGCCATCTGAAGCTTTTGTGAATGAGGCCAAAATTGCAAAAACACACACACACATACAAACAGAGCTATCCTGAATATTCAAGAATGCATGATATATGATATATATAGACTGAAGTTACACTATTGGTCGGCCAGTCAAATTTAGGCAGGTTCTCTATTGGCCATTGCACTTTCAAAATGACCTGGTGCAAACCATTTACCCATTTAGAGAAATCTGACATGTTTGCATCTGTGTTTGGGACAACCTACAGCTGTTAGCTGCTACTTTCACAACTGATCCTTGCAAACACTCAGTTCTTGTCAGGACTGACTGAACTAAACCTGGAAAACCAGTTACGAATATTATCATCATTGTCCTCATCACTACCATCTGACATGAGGTGCCTAGTCAAGAGAAGCATTTCCAGCCATCACATTAGAGAGGTTAGTGTGACATACGTGTTCAATAATCCAGTATGGCTCTAGAAGGATGTTATTAAAACTGAAATGGCCCTTGACGGGAGAGAGGTTCCCCTTGAAATCCATAAACAACAGCCTCAAAATGACCATAAAGTTTAATCATCAGACCTCTAAATCAGCAAAAACTGAGCATTACAATCTTAATGAAGGTAGAATTTTTGCGGGGATGTTGTGTTAGACTGCACTGACAGCACAACCCTGACAGTGACATGACAGTGCTTTTCTTTACAACAACATTACTTAAAAGCCCCTTTTCCACTGGTCAAGAAACTTTGTCTGCAATGGGAATGGATACAATCAGCATTGACTCCAATATCAAATGACTCCGCAGCAGACACAGGTTTCTATTGGCTCTGTCTCTCTTTAATGGAAATGAGACACCTAAGTGAATGTACAAACCAGAAAGGAAAATTCCTCTACCGACAATTTTTTGCAGGTTTACCCTTGTAATTTTGGTGTTAAAGAGGTATAAGATATATATTCGCCCAAATAGAAGACTATCTCATCAAACCACCGAGGATTGCTGACAGAGGTCAAAATGATATCAATATGCACACACCTGCTGTGGTCCTGGCGGAGGATGTGTTTGACAGCCTGTGCCAGGGTGAACGTCTTGCCGGTGCCGTACGGCCCAATGATGAGGACTGGGGGTAGAGAGATGGAGAGGGGTGTGGTGATTGCCAGTATGGCCTCTTTCTGTTTGGCATTCAGACGGGGGTCCAGCTGCTCATCCCACTGCCTGAGGGTCGAGAGAGGATGAGGAAATTATTAGGGGAATTAACAGACTTTAGACAACTTTTATTGAACATATAGAATTGATTTTCCATTTTTCACACATTTAGGTAAAACACTTCCGCATTATCAAGTAATAGCCTTTAAACATGAGAGAAATTCTGCTCATTTAATTAACTTTAGTGGGAAAGAGATAAAGTAAAAAAGACAAATTATTGCACAGAATGAGAGGAAATGTATGCTCACACAAGAGAAGGTGTGGTGGGTGAGCTGTCTGGGAACGAACTGTGGGTGGATGTAAAAAGGGAAAAAGACTATTGACAAACAAACTCAATAACTAGGAGCTCTTCCTTTAAGGGGTTCTTCTTCCATACTCTATGATATATCATTAGAAAGACATACACGGTATTATTAAGTTATGCAGGCAAAGCTGTTGGCACACACACAACACGAGACGTAACGTGCACAGAGTGACAGAGACTAGCACACACAGTGTTAGATTGCTATTGATGAAAATTATATAGTGACAATTATTGGTATTGTTTTATTGCCCATCCATAATATAAAAGAATGCAGAGTGTACTTGTGTGAAACAATACAGATGGGTAACGGAAAGGGATGCACAATTGTGACTTCATATATACACACACACACACACACACACTCGAGCAAGTGTGAGTTATTGTGCGTGTAGTGCGTGTGTGTTTGTCTCCTAGCATCACTGTCCTCATTACAAAGGCTGCGGCCTCAAAAGCTGTGAAACCACCAACACCAATTGATTGAGCTCCAGCTGAGACATAGTTGGGGGGCAGAGAGATACTGCAGTGTTCCAATGTGAGTGAGTGTGTATGCGTGTGTCTTTCTGTGTCGATGTGTGTGTGTGTGGGTATCATATATATGTGTGTGTGTGTTATAAGAGAGATGATTGATAAGATCAAGGGGAATCATAAGGAATGATGAAACCCTCTAACAAATAAAGATTTTCTGTACACATGATAAATGTATTGTGTTGATCTTCCATGCTTGTCGCACTTTGTATAGTTTCCATCATCACTCTGACATGACTAATTAGGACATCTTAATTCTCACTGCCTGGAGTAAGAGGCACACCAGCTCATTTATGAGAGTGATGCAACCACATCTGGCCTATTGGGTTATTAATTCAAAAGGTAGAAAGATTGAAATTAGCACTGAATCCTATCATACAGATTACAAGTGGATAAATCAATAAAACAATAGAGGTAAAATCTAAGAATTTAACTGCACAGGGGTATAGTGCAAAATGCCCAAATGGTGTCCATGCTGCCATCACCTCCTTTTATGCAGTGGCACAAGTAAGACTTTAAATTAAAGCATAAAATGGACAGTTAACATTAATAATCTATCTCTGTTTTACATCTATTTTTTGAGAACCGATCCTACTTTCAAATCCACAGACTTCGAGCACCAACATAAAATCAGTACTCAGCCTTCTGAGGTGTAAGATGTAGACCGGAGAGGATGGCATAGTTATGAACTGCTGTTTATACGTTTTTTATTTCGCTCTTCAAAAAAAATCTAAACCAAGATGCACGGCTTTAACCAAGAAAGTTTACTTTGAAAAACTTGTAGTTTAGGTGCGAAGGTGTGAGTTTATACAAGAAGTTCTTCTATCTTGGGGCGCCTAATGACGTCACCACTTGGGGCAACTGGGAACTTTAAAACTTCAGCTGAATTCACTTATCCAATTAAAACAAAAGTCTACATCAATCATATCCTGGAGCAAGAGATAAAGCAGCAGTCTGAAAAATCTGAGCGGATTATATTTGACTTTGGCTCTAGTCAATAAAGATTACTACTCCGCTCCCCTCACCAGTCCAACTTCAGCGAGATATCTAAAGCTGCAAGGAGCTGCCGGCGTTTCAGACTGACCGCCAAGTCAGCAGGGCGAGGGATATTCAGGTAACTCTCAAATTGATGTGGTGTCCCCTCTGTGAGGTTATTTGTCAAGTTAGTGGGATGTGCAAGTATTAAAGGATATTCTGTATAAAAGAGGATCAGCGGTATATATCATACACAGAAGTGTGTAGAGGCTCCGTACACACATCTTTCCTTGATCTCAAAATGATATGAATGAAATGTGTAGCCTTTACTAAATATCTAACAGTAACATGAAAGATTTTGCCATGTGCGGAAAGTAAAATTATATTTTCCTTGACTTAATTTGATTATTTATTTATATTTTACTTCTATATTTACTTCTGTTGGCTGCCTCAAATGTAAAACTAATTTCATGGTTAGTCTGAAAGATACGAGCATGAGTGTATGTGTGTGTGTGTGGAATACACACCTGTTTGGACTCCAGGGGATGGTGGGGACAAGTCCAATGTCAGGGAAAAGGATGGTGTTATCTTTGATGCGATCGAGGGCATAGTGCATCTCACAGAGCGGCAGTCTGTTCAGCTGGAACTGGAGCTCCACCTGACACAGAAGAAACACCCAAGAGCTTACAAAAGTCTGTTCGAAAAAAAACTCTCCCCAATCATCTTTAACTCACATCCCTTCAAATTAACTTCCGGAATCCAAATTTGATGCATCCATTTACTTTGGTTTCTTAGTATATGGGTCTAAATTTCTATATAATCCCTTATCTCAAACCACCCTTGTCTTGAACGTCTGATTTTACAAGAGAGAGAGACATGAAATATCAAAGATGTGTGAAACATTGCGAGAACCCACAGAAGAGATAGGGAAATGAAATTGTAGCACATAAGCATGCATGAGCAGTGTATGCACAAGAATAAGAAGATTATGCTCCCACAGTGATAGAATGAGGGTTGTTTTGATAACACAGAGCCTTGTTTCCTCTGCCGATGGCTGAGGGGGAGAGGAATATATAAAACCGAGGCTGCTGGAGGTAGTCTTATTTAATAATGGGAGATTTCACCGAAACCAGAGAACCTGAGAGAAAACAGTGTAGTCAGTGCACACACAGGTTTTCTTGGAAAGATTGCCTTCTTCTGTCCCGTAACTTTTTTTATTAAAATGCTAATCAAGGGATTCTAAGGCCACAACATCTGAGCGAAAAGAATCACGAGCTGGATGCTAACCAAATTTGCTTGTATTACAAGATCATTCAGCAGCCTTCTACACTCTGTTATTTCATATCTGGTCCAGACAGCAGGACAAAGACACAAGTGCAGCCAATACCTGTAGTTCTCGGTCCGATTGTAGCCCCAACTCCTCACAGCAGTCTTTGCAGATCCGTAGGAAGATGTAGTCCTTGGTCTTCTCCTCAATCACAGCCTCGTAAACTCGCTCTTTGACCCCTGGAGGCGGCTGGCAGCTGACCCCATCACGGCCCAAGGGGAGCACGAGGACTGAGTTTACCTTGGTCATCACTAGCCGACCAGCCAGTGTGTCCTAAGGTAAGGGGGGAAATGATATTCAAGAGAGCTGGCTAGCAGAAAACTAGGAGGCAGATATAGTATTTAAAACGGAAAAGGCATAAATAAATGTGATAAGTGTGGACTGTAACTGCAGATGGAGTTACCTCGGAAAGTGTTTCCGTGAGTTTGAAGCGTGCAAAGAGCTGTCCGTTCTGGGCGTACTTGGCTCCAACCGAAATGCCGGTCAGCATAAAGCTGTTAACCAGCTGGAGGTTCACTTTGATGTTAAACCTGGGAGGACGATAATGGACATTTGGTTATGTTTTAGCAGACCTGTGTTATAATATTAGAACATTGTAAGAAAATGTTAGGTTAGGTTATTTATTTGTACCCGTAGGTAGATTTGTTTCGCAGCAAAAAAAAAGGGCATCCATCCAAACACAGTTCAAAATTATAACACACTGACAGAAGACAAGACCACAAAAAACATGACAAAACGTGCTAAAATACTTTGCTATCAATAGAAAATTGGATAAGGCCAAATGTGCAAATAGAGCTATAACCTGTTCAAATTAACAATTGCAGCTGGAACTAAACTATTCCCATAGCGTTTTGTTTTACCCCTTGGGACTATAAGCCTTCGACCAGAGGGTAGAAGCTGAAATTCCCCATGCAGAGGATGCAAGTCATCATTAGTAATGGAGCTGGCTATCCTCTGTAACTGTCTGGTGTACAGGGACTCGACACTCATCTGAGGCTCACCAATCAGCCGATTGGACCATTTCACAACCTGACTCAGTCGGTTTCCATCCTTCAAAGACAGGTTACCAAACCATGACACACAAGAAAATGATAAAACAGATTCAGCATGGCAGTGTAGCAATTACGATACTGTTATCGATAAACTAGTACCAATATCCCAAGAAATTGTGGTGAGTGAGGCACAGGGGAGTTTTCTTAAATGTAAGGTCACTTAAATAAAACCGTATTAGTGAGGCATACACACAGACCTTCAGATAAAAACTGGGCGAAGATTCATTCTTGCACATATTTGGTGCAGATCTTGAGCTCTTTTGATAAAATGTCCTTTCACTTTCCCCCAGACAGTTTAAGATTGCCCCTCTGATCTCTGCTGAATTCAATATGATGAAATAGGAAGCAATATTGTCAATGAATTCTGACGGATGATTGACATATGCAGACAAGTTACCACAATAGGTTTTTATTTGCAAACCATTGGGGATGCACAACCAAAGGGACACTCGATTGGTTAGGGTTTTTGCATCAGCTTTCTGTCTGGACTCAGGATGTCAACATTTAGACAACAGCTGGTGCCTTTTAACCATCAAGACTGTCAAATGGTGTGTTACTTGTTTCTTTCGACAAGCAAGAAATAAATCTAGTCCTGAGATTATTCAGAGAGTTAATCTAATAGAAATAGTGCTGAGTTAAAGGTTAAATTAGAGGTTGCATTTAAATGTATGGAGTAAGCTTCCATGAATGGTTTAACGCCTGAGAGAGATCATTCACATGCACATTGGAAGTGCAGAGGATTAAAAGAACATTTCATCATGCAAGTAGGAACACAAAGAGATCCTTTGTCTACTTCTTTTCCAAGTCAAATGACACCGTGTCTCACGAGACAAGATCAAATGAAGAGCAAAAGATAAAGCATTCACTGTGATTTCTCTTGCAATCAGCGCCACGCTTAGTGAAACCAGCGGAGCAGGACGTATGGAATTTTAAATCAAAAATCAAACCTAATTTTCCTCACCTACCTCAGAGGATTTAACTTGGACATAAATGGCCATGGCACTGTGAGGCAAGCTGTGTGTGAGATACACTCTCTCACACAGCAAATTCCCAATGAAGGACAAGTCTGACACCTTGTGGTGATATTTACAGCCTCAGACAAGCTCCATCTTGGAACATGTATTATAACAATGATTATTTAGTCCGAGTAGTCAGATTTCAAATAATCAATATGTAAAAACCTTAAAACTGCATAAGAGCCATCACCAACTGTTTAAAATGTTTTCTTGACAGGACTGTTTTTGTGTTAAAATGATCAAAAACAGACACACTGAAATGTTTTCTTGACTTTTCAGGTTTGAAGAATGTACAATTGCATTCCAATTTTAAAAGCCCTGGTTGAAGGTTCAGAGAAAAGCTTGAGGGACATGAAAACATGTGTACTCACTTGCTAACTTCCTTGTACTGTGCAATCTCCTCAATGTACAGCAGGTCATGAAGCCGGGCCTGGTAGTTGTCTTTGGTCAGAGTCTTGTCCAGGACCGACTGGGTGAAGAGCTGGTCGGCCGACAGAGGGATCTGATAGCGGACAAGGAGGCTGCGCTCCAGGTCAGCCATCGTCTCATTAGGGGTGAATTCTACAATGGTCTTACAGGAGGGGTCCCAGCGCTTTGCAGTCATCAAAAGCTGCTGCCTGGCTGCCATCAAATGTTCTAGGTCTGTAGGACAAAGAGCGAGGGGGCAGGTAAAAGTATTAATTAATGGAACTTCTTGTTTGATATGAAATATTACAAATACTCAACCCTACTCAAACATGGTTACAAAACTATCACAATACCTCGACACCAATGTAAGACTATGTTAGATACTAAGAATAATGGATGCCTGGATTTTTATACATTGACAAAATGCTTTAACATACCTTCAATAGAGGCAGCATCCACCATGATCCGCTGCATCAGCACAGGTTCTGAGCCAAAGTCAAAAACGACCGTCTGTCTGAAGGTACCAAAGATCTCTGTGCTGAAGCTCACTCCTACCTTGTAGACACAGTTGTCCAGGCCATTGTCTGCTGCCACTGTCAAAACAGCAAAGATGAGTTTAAAAATGCAATCCACAGCAGACAAAACACGGGACAGATAGAACTAACACATGCATGCAAATGGAACTTGAGAACAACACAGTTTGCAAATTATACTTGTGTGTAACAACATTAAAATAAAAAAAGAACATTAAAAATAGATAGATGCAAAATAGGGCCAATACATCAACTACAACACAATGTGTGAAAAGCCAACATGTATAGATTGCAATATTCTGTAAACAAGAAATAAATGTATTTATTAATAGATTAAAATATATATTACAGTCTTGGATCTGTAGTTATTCTGAACTGAACAAAAGTAAGAGACTTGGAAAACCTATTCATGTCATCCAGTCCCAAAAACTCTATGCACAAACCATGTAAGCACATATGATGTGTTCTTTGTCAACTGGCCAACACATGTCAGCTCGCCTACACAGTAAGGAGTCTGAGCTGTGCTTGCTTTTGGTTTTTTGGGAGCAGTGTCAGTGCCAGGATCAACAGCATTATTACATAAGGTCTGCATCTCTGGAGAACAATGTATTATGTCTGAAAACTCCTGATAGATTGTCTACATTTAGGTTTCTCAGTCAGTTTTGAAAGGTCTAAAGTCAAGCTGTGGAGAAAAGATCGGGTAATATTCTGAAATCTAAGGGAGAGAAAAAAATTATAATTCCTGATCACAATATGTAAATATATACACATAGACATACATGCTGTCTGCTCTCCTGGAGTCCACTCCTGGCAGCCTTGGGGGAATGCTTGAAGCCGCTCCCCAGCTGACAAGCCTGTGATGAAGAAATGTGGTCGGTGGGCATCGTAGAGCAGGGCGATGCGGTGGAGCTTTCTTGCCGGCTAGTAAAAGACAAATAGAGTGAGATGATGAGTATATGTTCAGTTTTATGATCAAACTAACACAAACAGGTTTGTAGTGAACAGACCTTCACCTCATTTTGTGTCAAACTGACATCTAGTTAGACATTTAAACACTTTAACCTACCTTGCAAAACAAGGAGAATGTCCAGGAGTGGGAGGATCTTTTGGTTGTGACAGTAACAGAGAGGCAGGAGCTGGTTTCTACATTCACTCCATCTAAATAGTCACTTAACTGAAGGGGGAAAAAAAACACAAGATGTCCATCAAAAACTGGTTATGAGTAGTAAGTTCACTGATGCATAAAATACAATGGAAGTAACTGCAAACATCACATATTCCACTCACTTTCCAAGAGTCAGATACAGCTTTACAGCTTTTTGTATACGGCTTTGTTAACAAAGACTTATACACGTGTCTTCCTCAATGTTGCACAAAAGAAACTATCTGAGATTTGCTACTTTGAAACTGCTCTGGGATAATGTCTAGTGCTTTTTTATATTTAAAGTTATATAGTAAGTGCAAGATGGGCTACAACCGGAACACATGTAAGTGTAAGTTATACTTATATCTTCATAAAAGCTACTCACTGGATCGTGCGACATAAACCCTGCTAGATTTGCAAGGTATGTCCGGAGAAACTTCAAATAAAAGCACAACTCTGTACTATATTTTCATTTGTGTTTGATTGGTCCTACTAGGAAATTCACCCACATCTTCACACGCAGTTTGTGCTATTTTACAGAGCATGTACCACAAAACTGCTCACCACTTTATCTGGGGAGAGAGAGTTCATCCACTTCTCTATCAGGTTCTCCATGTAGTTTTCGGTGAAGTGTTTGCTCTCCTGCTGCTGTTTGAGGCGGATGAGGCGTGACGCATAGCGTTTCTGCCACTCCATCAGCTCCTCCTGCGAGTGGGCTGACGTACACTGGGCCCCATACCGACACAGACCCTGCTCCAAGTACCTAGAGCAAAAGGCAAACAGTATTTTGAAGTGGTGCTAATACAAGTACTTGATTAATCAATTTTTTTTGAGGACAACTAAAATCCAAAGACACCCAAAGAATCAGAAGATTCGACTAAGTCGAAGGTTCAACAATTCGTTGTAATTCATCTACATAAATATCCGTGTATTCTAGCACTTAGAAAATGATTCCTTCAGTGTGGAAGGAGATAAAGTTAAAATTTATGGCATTATTACTACCCCCTATTTACAGCCTGCTTTCAGAGTACCGATACAATATCAATTCCTCACAGCATTATTAATCACTTTACCTGTCTGTCACACAATCTCGTGTGAATTTTCTACTGCAATATTCGGGATGAGAAAATAGATTCATTACTTGCACCTCTATGCAGTTTGGTTTACCTTTTACAGAGGGTGTACTCCTCACTGCTGGTGACTCCTCGGGGAGGAGGCCGGAACTGCCAGCCATCTTGAACCTCTGTCAATACAAACAGGCAAGTGGTCAATACAACACTGATCCAAAGCCAATAAAAACATTATGAGAGGTTTCAGTCAGCTGTTGATCTGTTTTGAATGTAAATATATACATAAATATGATCTACTGTACTTAAATATCATTTTTTCCTGGTACAAGCACAGTCTTTCCTGTTTTTACAAGTTGAGGGAAGTATCGATATCAACTGATGCCACAGATTTGCTCACCCTCCTCCTGGTCTTCTGTGTATTCTGGTGCCATCTCCCTATTTATAGCCTGGCAGAGACATAGGTGGGGCGGGTGCAGAAAGATTATTATGATTATTATTTTGTCAACTGCTAACTTAGTCACATACGAACAGGTGGAACACTGGACTTATTACATGCAAATGAGTAATACATCTACAACAGCTAACAACAGTACAATGTAGAGCATCAGGACCACACACTTACCTCTATTTCTGAAAGGAGCATTTTTAACCTGGTCAGGTCTTTTGCAACAATGCCGTTCTATGAGAGGAAGAAAAAAAAAAAGAGGTCTTCATTACAAAAAATACTGCAATTAGTTGTAAGGCAACTGTTTGTGCTTTGAAAAAAATTATAATGTATTTACCTTAAATTGTTACACAGTATACAACTAAATGTAGTATTGCCAACTGAAAGTGAAAGATGTCAACTGAGAAGAGTGCGTGTAGCTGCTTTTTGTACCGTTCTTTTAATCGTGTATATTGCCTGTAAATGAATTAGTTCAATTTACAGGCTCCCGGTGGTAATTATTAACACCCTTTCTATTGTAGATTTTATGATTCAAACTAGCCTTTATTTCATTCCCTACAAAGATCAAGGATTTTCTTCACCAAAGGCCATAAAAAAAAAAATTGAATTACTGATTTAGCCTGTGACCTTCTCAAGGGCAGAGCTGGATCACATGCTAATAAAATACTAAAATAGTGCAGAAATGTCAATACAACTTTTTAGTCACAGCTGACTGGGTATCCTATTCTTCATTTTTATACATTTGGATATTTTAATAATGGACAGGAAGTCTCCAATAGGACCAAATGTTAATTCATTTCAATCCTTAATTCTTACAGCACAGATCTCAGCAGAGCTTCTCTAGAACTGCTTTATAAATCATAGTACAGAGAGTTCTGATTTCTGTCACCTGATAACAAAGTGCCACTCACTGAATGAAATCAATCTAAGAAAAATAGTTGGCAGCTGGGTATATTCTAATAGCTGTGTATCAAATAACAACACCATTGAATGGCACTGCACAGGACACAACAACGGGCCATGATGAAGTCTCATCTTGTGTTTCCATTCTGTTTCTCAAATTTCTCATTTTGCAGAGCAAAGTCAATGGTTTGCCATACGATTTTGTATAGAGTGAAAACATAAAGAAACTAGAAAATTTGAAGTCCAAGAAAGAATAATAGTCAAATCGAGAGGATGAGGAGGAGTTCAGGGTAAACAGAGAAAAGGAAGCCTGCGAAAGTGAGACGTGAAAAGACAATCAGCTTGAGCTGTGTATAGATATTGTTTTTCTCTAAAAGAGACAGAGAGAGAGGCAAAGAGAGACCTGCCTAGTAAACAGGATTGTCCTCGCTTGCATAAAATGTTGCATGACCTTGGGGCCAAGCTCTGAATATGTAGAGGCTTGTGTGTGTTAGTGTGTGTTACAGTGGGCAGGAAGTGGTTCCGAATGTGGAGCTGAGGGAGGGACCTTGGCAAAAAAGTGTGTTGATGTATGAAGAGAGTGGTTGGGATAAGCAAGGGAGGCAAATGTCAGAGAGAAGAAAAATTGGGAAAAGGAGGACTTATAAAAAGTGACCTTCTGTGTGTGTTAACATCCAGAAATGAACACTGACTTAGGCAGAGCGCTACGTCTTAAGACATTTATGTTGGTGTCGCCCTCGTCTTCATCAAATGCGGTATACAAACTATTTGAATAAATGTGAAAACAGTTGTTCTTAATTTGTTTTTGATAGGCTGTGTGTTTTTTCCCCTGAGTGGCCTTGTTAAATAGTAAATGGACTGTATTTATATTGCACTTTTCTAGTCTTAATGACCACTCAAAGCACTTTACAGTGCAGTTGACATTCACCCATTCACACACATTCAAACAGCACTTCTTTATCAAGAGCCTTGTCTATCACTCATGCACATCATTCACATGGTGCAGACAGGAGACATTTGCGGTTCAGTGTGTTGCACATGGACAATTCTGCACACTGTAGGCCTATTTGATATGGTTGGATCACCTTAAATATTAAACTTCAAACCTGATACGCGCTGTGCCATAACCCTAACTGCACTCATAATGTAGGGTGTATAGATTGCATACACAGTTGATTAATCATACCATTGGCTCTCCATACAAGGCTTTAGAGAGGATGCTGGCCACCTCCTGCAGGCTTCCGTCCACCAGCATGGAGCGCAAGCTGACTTGTAGCGAACCATCTCCCCTGGCAATCTCTTCTACCAGGACTAGAACACAGAGGAAACAGGTAGGGAGAGAATTTATCCAGCTCAGTTAGCATGTGGCGCTTCCAAGTCTGTGCTCAAGGGGAAAAAATGAAAGAGATTTTGATGCAGCTTAAAAACGTGTCGTGGAATAGTGGAAAAAACTTTTTATTCATGCTTAAAGTCAAAATATTGTTGCAGATCTCATTCTACTAAGCAGAGTACAGTCCATTACATCAGGCTTACCGCAGTTCTGGTTACTATGTCACTTGGGAAAAATCATAATTTGACCCTAAACGATTCATTACTGAACAAAGCATTTGTTCACTTAGCCTCTGTCTTTCAACTCTGACAGGAAGCAATGACAGTAATCCAATACCAGACTGCTTGAATTCTGCTGAGTAAATGAGCCCACATTCTTGTACTACACAGATGTCAGAGCACATTAAAACTTATTGCCTCTCTCCTTGCTACAATTAATTTACCATTAAATACAAAAAAAAAAAACTATACAGTAACAGCAGATGGTTCCCATTCGAACTGCTACTTACCATGTTTGCAGTCTTCATCTGCTTCATCATAGTTTTTCTGTTGGCAGAAGGAGAAAAAAATAAAGTGGCAGCCATATCAAATATGAATACTTGGTGTTTGAGGGTCACAGCTTCACATAAGTTCCAGAAATAGCTACGATGCAGTGCCCCACACTATCATTACAAGACCTAAGTAGTTTCCATAATCTCAAGGCTTAAATTACTGGTATAATTTTTGTGGTATGGGAAGATAACATAACAATACCATGGAAGGAGCAAAAGGTTATTGTTCTTATTTCTACCCCACTGATTATATGCACATCACAGACTTAAATGACAATGATCAGCCGACGTCATTTCAGTGTAATGCAGTAATTTAGGGATCTGAGAAAATTGTCCTCTATTTGATGATGGTTATGCGCAGAGTAAAGAACAACCCTACATGTATTCTGCACACCGGCCTAACTGTGACTGCCTGGTGAAATAGAAATGGAAAAACAATTGACAGCTAAAAAGTAAGATGGACGGAGGTAAAGTGTGTGTGTGTGCTGTACAGAGGAACATAGAATAGTATTCCCTTCACACAAACATGGACTATTACATCATTCTAAGGTTATTCATGTCGAGCTATATGTACAACCTGCAATGTCATCATGATAAAAAGAAGGTCGTTTGTTCTCTATATGCAACAAAGACACACTGACCCTTCAGAAACCAAGCAAAGCCTGTTCATGATTTATATTCATGGTCGATTTGCAGGGTTAATAACCCTCAGAGAAAACGGCTCAACCTAAGATTTCACAGGTAACTTTTGCCATATGAAAGAACGAACAGAGACTGGAATTAAAGTTTGACAAATGGGTATAAGTGCGAATGAACAATTTAACACATGCAATCAGGTCCACGTGTATTTGGATAGCGATACATATTTGTCTGATTTTACCTCTAAGCATAACCTCTTGATTTGAAAAGAAAACAATCAAGATGTGAATCGAGTTTAGATGTTGAGCTTTGATTACATGGTTTAAATATTGCATTAACCATTCGGAAATTACAACCAATATTATACAGATTCCCTCTTTTTTCAGAGGCTGAAAAATAACTGGGTAATCTCATCTAATTTTAAATGTAAGTATTATTTTTAATACTGGGATGAAAATCTATTGTCAGTAACATCCTGACGTTTGGGAGCCATGGATGTCTGTTTACCCCCTTAAGATGTTTTGCTTTACCACTTCAATTGCCGCTTGTTTGTGTCTTTCTGCTACACTTTATCTTCAGTGAGTGAAAACTGTCAACAAAATGCTCAATTGGGCGTCAAGTGATTGACTTGGCTAAAGAAGAATATGTAATTGTTTTGCCTTGAGAAGCTCTTAGTTTGCTTTTGCAGTATTTTGGGTCCATTATGAATCTGTACAGTGAGGTACCGGCCGATCAGTTTCGCAGTGTTTGGTTGAATGTGGGCAGACAGTGTAGCTCTATACACTTCAGATTCCATCACTGCTATACTTCTATCAACAGTCGCATCATCAATTAACACCACTGACCCAGTTCCATTGGCAGCCATACAAGCCCATGCCATAACATCGTCTCCACTGTGTTTGACAGATGATGCTGTGTGCTTTGACTCTTAAGGCATTCCTTTCCCTCTTAATACATTTCTCTTCCCATCATTATGGTTCAAGTTAATCCTGGTTTCATCTGTCAACTGAGTCTTGTTCAGAACTGGGCAGGCTATTATGTTTTCTAATCTAATCTGGTATTCTTTAAACCAGATGAATTAAAGGTGAAAGTCCAAACTTCGATCGTATCTTGATGGTTTCATTTAAATTCACATTAACATTAAGTATTGGGTATTGAGAGGGGAAAATGTGAATGGCCTGATGACATTTTCTTCCTGTTCTTGATCATTGTCACTTATATAAAATCGGGATGAGTTGGCAGTTCTCTGAGGTCACTGTTACAAGTTCCTATAGAACTCAGCAGAAGTTTATCCAGAAACATCCTGTTGTACCTAAGATACACAGCAGCACACGCATCAGAACAAGCAGCTAATATTACAATAGAGCCTCAGTTTTAAGCTACACTGTTCACTTAGTTCATTCATGCTTGCTACCAAAACTGCCCTCACCAGCTGCAAGAAGGCAGCAATTCGATAGAGCAGGGCGCGGCTGCGGAGGGTTCCGCTGGTGGCAAGGGATGGAGGGCTCGGCGGGACGGGGGCACCAGAGGATGGGGCTTGGGGTACAAGGACCACCAGGGCGTCCGTGCTGTGGGTGACCGCCGCCTCGTACTCCCGCCTGACTAACGATCTGCTGGCTTCTTCACATGACTTCTCCGCTCTCCTGTCCGCCATGACTCAGGGACAAAACGTCTGTAAGCAGAAAAAGATGAGGAAAAACAATATGAACATCTTTTCTGTCAAAGTGGTCACACACAAAAAATACAGTTTCAAGATATGACTTCTGACATAGAGGTGCTTTGTGTTGAAAAATGTGTCTTTTTATCTCCAGTTTAGCAACATTATGCAGGTGATTATTGCAATTTAAATGCGGCCCATGCTTAAAAAATTAAAAATATTCCAAACTCCCTGCATCAATTTAAGACGGACACTTGTCTTACTGTGGATTGTTCACAAAACTCTCCAGGCCTGTGCACTACAGAACACATAACACGAGCCAATATGGAATATTTTTCTTTCCACAGGAACTGAAATTCTGACGCAATGGTCAACTCAGGAACAGTTTAAATACATTTTATTGGCAGTTTGTTTACAATTCCTCTCCCACTTCAAAATCCATCCTTCAAAACTGGACTAAGGTAAACCATATGGATGGTGGCAGGGACCTGAAGTCGAGCAAGACATCATTCCATCAGTGGAAGAGCAAGAAACGACTTTAGACTTCACATGCAATGCAAGTCAAAAGGTAGTCTGCATCTGCCATGTTGTAGAGTATGACTGTCTATATGACTTATATTAAAACTTTGATGTTATACACAAATTGCCAGCCATGTGCCACCAGACACTTCACTCTAATTGTCAGCCAGCTGAAACCATGTCAAATTGAAACAAGAGCAGAACAATGATTCTCAAATTATTAATTAACTCAAATTATACATTGACAAGGAATTTAACCCCCACAACACTAATGGATAACCAATCAATTGCACATGACTGACATATTTCCAAGAATAAAAAAAGGTCTGTTTCTGTACCTTAGGAAACCGTTCCTTTATGTAACATGTCAAAATGTATACATCAGTAGGTATAAAATATATCCTGCTATTAATAATCTTGTACGGAACCAACAATGTTGTATAAAACTAATAAAAACACTTGAAGGATAAGAACATTTGATTGTTCCAGTCTTTCAGATGTAAACATGTGCAGCTTTTCTTTTTCTTATATCATTGTCAATTAAATAGCTTTGGGCTTCAAACTGTCAGTGGGCCAAAAACTTTTTTCAACCCAATAGAAATGGTGTTTAATAGGTGGTAGTAAACGTTGGATCCCTCATACCTTATATCAATTGTCTCCACTCAGACAATGTAAATAAAAATATGTCTACAGCTAGCTGGAAAAGCAGCAGTCTTATGGGCCTAAAGCATTATGTTTATCTCTCTTTTTTATCATCTCAACTTAGCTCTAACGTCAACAACAGTGGAGTCAACTGTCTGGTGTCATCTGACTGCGTAGATTAACGGCAATATCATAATTCATAATGCAGACTATAAGGACTTTATTGAGTACAGCACTTTTGAATAATAGAGTTGCGACACTGCCTATAGACTTGGCACTGAGTGTTGTAATCTGTGAAAGCGGAAGTGTAAGATAATGGCTGGTTTGATTCTAATTTCAGTTACCTAACGTGAGAAACACTTAAATAACTGCCTGTCAGTTGCTCTACAGATAAGTCAAATTAATTGCAGTAATCTTTGGTTGTTAGCTTCGCTGTAAAAGTTAGCAAAACCTGTATGGATTGTGCAAGTGCTTCCGATTTCAATGAATGATAGCTTGCTCACTTAAATTCCATTGGCTGGCTTGTATCTCTCAAGGTTGTTCCTTGGTTGAGGTGCGAGTTCGAATCCCACTTCTGACAATAAGGCTTTTCCTACCTAAAGTTCCCTCGGGATCAATAAAATATATCTATCCATCCACTTTAGTTATTGCACACGTCACTTGTTGAGACAGTGCATCACTGTGATAAAAGCAGCAGCATAAATGTATGTGGATGATCATAGTAAAAAAGGAAGTAAAACTGCAGTCAGCTAATTACTTCACATATATTTCGGTTTAAAAGCTGACATGTGAACCCACGAGACTGACCGTAACAGCCTAACAAGACAATTATATACAAAAGATCAGAACAGCAACAAGGTATGTAATTGTAAGAAATAATCAGAGTTAAAACAGCACTAAACAATAAACTGGCAACTCTGCATATGCTTATAGGCTTATTTATTTGAGCTACAGGGACGTTTACACAGATCTGCCTAAGCTACTGATCTTTACCTTGAGTACAAAAATATGTGAGTGACAGTGTGTAGAACACGTGTGTGTGTGTGTGTGTTTGTGAGAGTGTAGCGCATCAAGGGACAGCCCTAATGCAGTGGAGATAGAAAAATGGCTCAGCACTGCATGGCCTTGTTGTAGTACCCCCAAATTTAAGATGAGATTTTGCACTCAAAGTCTATAATCATAATTTTATTTAATTCAATGTATTGGAGTACAGAGCCAAAATAACAGAAATAACGCCAATGCCAACTGTCTGTGGACTCTCACTTTGACAATGTCAACTTCCTGTATCATTGGCTTTCTGTGTGTATTTAATCTATGTCCTTCAATATATTAACCTTAACCAGGTTTAATCTCTCTTTACTACTCCCAGTTCCCTCCAGCAGCAACAGACTCGACTCAAGACCCAGTCTCCTCTGGGGCCTATGACATGGTCTGCTTCCAGTGGTGGGAAGTAACTAAATACATTTACTCAAGAATTCTTATTTTCATCTTTGAGGTAAACATTGTTCTTTTTACTCCATCACTACTACACTACTAAATTACCTATTTAAAAAAAAAAAACTCTTGGATTATCTGACTTCTGGTTGCCTCAGTATTGTTGGCTTTTAAACGTATTTATTTAAACATTAAATAGCTCTGAATATTTAATCTTGGTTTTAGCCTTGGCTTCCACGTGTGAAGACTGGATTTAATGCTAAGAAGGATAAACCGACACAAAGATTGAGAGCTGTCTATGCAAGAAAAGCTAAAGAATTTAAAGAAGAGAAAACTGGGATATCGATCAGTCATTGCATTAACATTGGGTATAGCCAAAACAACTATTTGGAATGTTGTGAAAAAGAAAGAGACTACTGGTGTGCAGCGCAACAGACAAACATGTCGGCCAAGGACCACAACAGCAGTTGTTTGAATGTTTTTGATCACTTTGGTCGGTTCAAATATAAAAGGTTCTATGTCTTAAGTCTTATTACAAATCTACATGTAAATAACAAGGGGGAAATTCTGAACTCGTATCATACTCATGTTTTGATCTCAAACACAAATGTCTTTAGTGTACAATTAAAAGGGAGGATTTGGGCCTAATGTTCCCAAAGTTTTGAGTTGTTGCCAACATTGTATGGATAAACAATATTTTATAATTCAACCCTGATTTTTTTGCATTGAGTGTTCACGGACAGGTGACCAGCTCTCCTTTTCCTGTTGTGGTGAAAGAATGCAATGGGTATTTTGAACACATGTATCCCTTTCCAGGCACAGTGTCTGCCATCTTTCCCTCTCTGTGGGAGGTCAAAAAGTTTCATTGAAAACAGTCCACTCAAGAAAAAAAACATATATATTAAATAATAATGTTTTGATCAAAGTTGTTGGTTTTGCCTGTTTTATTTTGAACTTTTGACCAAACTTCTTTTTGGTTTAAATTGAGCAGTTGCTTGCATTTATTTATTGTGGTGCATGCTCATGTAAACAACTTTTAGGTGTGAATAATTATGGCCATAGAAACATGAGAAAACTAGAAGGGGACTAAAAAGGGCGCATACCTCCACAGAGGCCTGACAGTCCCCTTACATTCAATCGAGCCTTATCGCTAAGCCAACAAAACAATGTCGATCACAAAATCCTAATGTCTATTGCAGAAGATTGATATGTTGATAATAAAAAGACAAACCAAAAAGAGTAGATCTGGATTTTGATTTGGATCTGCACCAAATTGCACACACTCATAAATATCAGTATCCCCTAAATATGCCTCGTTTTTTTCATCATGGTCAATGGATTATTCCCTGGTAAATCTGTGAATATGTCAAGTTAAGTAGTTTACATGATCCTGCTGACAAACAAGCCAATCAACCAACAAAGGAACCAAAACATAACCTCTTTGGCAGAGATGTATATTAATGCATACGTAATATGAATGTGTATGTTTCAAGAGCAGCCACCTTTCCTTTGAAAATATAACAGAAAAAGTGATTAATGTCTCCATCACTGCCCAATAGTATTGTTTTCAACATTGTAATAGGTGCCCATTGTGTGTTATTATTTACAGTGAATGCAAATTTAGACAAAGCTACTGTCTATCCCACTTGAAATTATTCAAACAGATTGATACTAGTTGATAACGTGTGCTAAACATTACACATAAGGATATTACTGTCTTGTGACACTTGATAACCACAGAGCCAAATGATCAACAGGAACTATAAGTCAACGGAAATACAGAGTCTGAATCGCAACTTTAGATTGAAATGCAGCACATCTGCTTTAGTCTCTGCACTGTCTTCAATCTCATGTGCCCCGATGAGACAGGCATATGTAGCTCCCACAGAGTCTATCTGTTCTGTTACCTGCCTTTATGAAGAATTGGTCAGAGCATGCACACATGCAGTACACTCTCATGCACACTCCGACAGACAGATGCACAGAGAGGGCTGCTGTATCACCACCTTCTGCCTGCCTGCTGTGAGAAGTATAACCACCATGGGGATGCACACATCTTAAGTGGAAACTCCCTGTGTTATACCAACTTCTACCTGCCTGCTGAGCTGGTATAAACTTAAATAGAATTTGTTGAGGGTCCATAGGCTCAGTGATTCAGTGGGATTTCTCCCAGTGTTTCCAATGGCCAGTCTGACTATGATAGATAGGTTCATTGTCAGTGTTTGTGAGTGTGAGAGAAAGAGAGAGGGGGCTGAGCGTATACATGAGCTATGCAAAGCTCTACAATGATGCAACAGGGCCAAACACTATGTCAGAGATCTGGGAGGTTAATGTGAGAAGAGTGAAACATTTTTCAGGTAATTTTGGAACTGTGGCAGGACAAATTAGGCCATTATAAGAAACACCGTAGCTACTTAGGCACATGACGTTTTAAAGCAAACAATATGTGACACCTGATGAATTGGAGCTTAACGCTTTCCTCTTAAAAACAGTTTTATGTATCTGACAAAAAGCGTCCAAAAGTATAAATTTGGGTAAACTCAGTGGCTCATGCTCTCACAGTATTTCCACATTCAACTGCTGCAATCAAATCATATGGAACGAAAGCAAAGTATGTTTCAAAGTGTTAAATAAGTAGCATTTTCATCTGGTCAAGTCCTGGAGTCGTCTTCAATATCCAAGTAAAGAAATCTAGCACAAATCTCAGCTAATTTCTCGCAGGTCCCTGGTTTGGTCAGATAGGGGATGCTTATCTTTTTCTAAATGATGAGCTTCACAATATTCTAACCAACAGTTGATGCAAGCTTATGCTGTATAATGCCTTAGCCTCAACGGCCCAAGTAATATTTCATCCATGCCTTGCTAAACAACAGAAAAAGCAACAGGGCGAAGGCATGAGAATCTAAATCTCAGTCTGCGATTACAAGAAGTTGCGTTTCCTCCTCCACACAAACCAGCACGAATCAGGATAGGGAAGGTACACTGTGACCTGCTGGGAACACCAGGGCCCCAAATGCTCAACCTTGGCCAACAGCCTAGTAACTTTTGGTCCCATTTCCACCTCCCTGGTTTCAGCATTGTCATGTCAGCTTATCACAGGGTGGCAGAGAAAGAGCTTTTATCACAAAAATGCTGCCTCAATACTGGCTTATCGTGGAAGAGTGATTGGACATTAAAGTCTATGCAAGAAGAGGAGAGGGGGGGGTGTATCTCCCATTTTGGCCTAATTTTGGAGTAAAAAGCATATTAATCTTGAATTTAGTCTTTCAGACAGTTACTTCTTGAGTACCAGCAACAGGCAACACTGCTTGTAACAGCTGCTCCGGCCCAACTGGCACCGCTTGTGAGTCAGTCTGTTCTTGTCTCTTAGGACCATAACATACAGACAAATTCTAAGCTAACATACAAATGACATGAAAATGTGAAGTTAGTGTTGCTGTATGACATCCATCACAGGTTTGAACTGTTTTGATTCCACCCAGAATTAACATAAATGCAACACAACGTAATATTTGCACCTCATGCAATGTATTTTCCGTTATAGCCAGCGTTGCTGGAGAAAGCACACCCATCTCCCATTTCCTCAGACAGACACTACGAGTATGAATAAACGGAACACAGTGGATGACCTCAGCTGTTAACACTTTGAGACTTCATGAACATGTGTCTGAAAAAAAATATTACAGCTCTGCTGTTCTTCATTACATCAGATTTTCCACTAGAAAAAAGGTGAAATGTTGCTGATTTCACTTCCTCTGAAAAATTCAGACATTCAGATAAGGAACACTATGACCAGGAACACGCATGTCTCACGAGAAGGCTCTAAGACAATGTATCCTTTTAAATGATGCACTGCCACAGGGCCAGACAGGACAAATAACGGTGCAGCACGTGTAATAACATTATCACATTTGTATCATATTAAGCATTTTAAATGAGAAACACAGGTCAAGCCCCACTTGGTAGCAGTTCAGGTGCATGCAGGGAAGGGTATTTAGACAAAATACGACAGCAGAAAGGTGCATCACATCTCATCTCTAGGGGGCAACTACCACACTGATGTTTCAATTTTACAGAATAGGATCATCACATTCTAGTTGGCACATCTGCAGTGTGTCACATGAGGCCTAGAAGTTGCTTGGACTTAGGCAGAGAAATGGAAAAATAGCCCCTTAACATCTGCTGGTGGCCACTAACACCTGCTTACATCTACTGGTAGTTGGTAACCTAAATTGTGCAGAAGACCTTCAAACGTACAAAGGGATATTTAACATCTCATCCTATATTCTCAACAACATGAAAACCAAGCGGAAGTGATCTTAAGACACAAAGAGGTCAATTCAAACCCTGTGCAGCGTCTCGCACGCCGTGTGTTTGTGAGGTCTGCAGGAATAGCTGTTACCTAATGTTAGTGTTGGCCAGACAGCCACTTCATGGGGACAGCAACAAACACTTTGGCGGGATACAGTGGGTGGACACTGGGTCTGCTTTGTGGGATCCAGTCGTGGGATCCTACAACAGTGACCACAGCCGCGTCTGCAGCACAGTGGAGCGGACGTAACGTTATTTGGCTCGAAGGTGTCGTTGGCAGCGATCTGAGGAAAACACGGCTGTAAATGAGGATTTTCTCGAAGCACAACAGTTCAATGTAAAAAAAACGAGCACACGCCGCTGAACACAATCCTCGACTTGTTCGGTGTTTCTACTTCTCGCTGTTGTTTGTCTGCTCAACTTGTCATGACTGTGGCAAGTCGGCGCGATGACGGCAGCGCCACAAAGCCCAGATAAAAAATGTCCCCACCACACAGTGTAGGTTAACTTAGCGTCAACGTCTGCACATTGTAAACACGCTGGCCTCACTTACCAGGCTACGTGTAGCTAAAAGTTAGCTCGTTAGCCGGACCACGGCCTTTCTTGGCACAGGCTCACAACAAGAATGGCTGGCTGGCTTGTGGACGCTAGCGAGCTAGCTAGCTAGGTTTCGCCGTAACAAAACGGGTTCGGGCCTGCGATTTTGCCACGGTGTTTACGCGCATATCAGGGACGTGACATCGTGCTGTTGTCCGTGCACGGACTCGAAGCGTTCGGCAGTATCCCACCGATTTGAGGAGGGGATCCGTGTCGGGGGCTCGGCGACGGAAAAGGCGACTGGAAGGGCTGGAAATGGGAAGTCAACACTTACCTAGCTTTACTTTCTACGCCATCTTGGATCCACTTGTCAGACCGTCGCAAAGCATAGTGGGATGTACTGATCTGAAGGTTGAGAGGACTGCGTGTGCGTGCGTGTGCGTGTGCATTTCTTTCTATGGCTGCTTGGATTTACCCACGTTCTCTCTAACTGGGACGTTAAACACCAGTTCATTTGTACTCACTAACTTCTTTGTTTGTATTGAAGATATTTACAAATAAATATTGTAGCACAAAAGCTACTTTGGCTTATATATATATTTAAAAAAAAAGATACGAATTATTTCATTCGAACCTATAATCAGGGTTGTGCACAGACATTTCGAGGGGCCATTGCTCTAACCTGAAAAAAAAACACCCCTCCCCCCTACCACCCCCAACAGCCCCATGGTGTTTTTAACACATTAGTGCAGACAGGCGTCAGTTTCCTGTAAACTAGTTTAAACCACGATATGTTTTTCCTTGATTGCAAACCCACAATATTCAAGTATCTATTTGGACAGTTGCACATGATAAGGGGCACAGCCTATAACCTGGGATCAAACCTTCTGGGATTTTCTTTGTTTTAACTTTCAACGGATTCTCATTCATCAAACCCTTACCAGGCTGAGCCTATATTAAACTCAATGTGGGAGCACAACTAGAGGTCAACTGCACAGACCGATAGGGAACAGTTAAAGAGCTAAACAGCACAGATCAGCAGCTGATTGGAGCTGACTGACCGAGTTGAGAAGGATTTTCAGAACTATAAAAAAAAAAATTCTAACAACTAACTAAAATAAAAAGAAAGAAAAAGAGAAATAAAATCAGTGATACCATACCAATGTATTGCTGATGTTAATTAAGCTATAACAACTGAATAATGATGAATAGTGCAATAGTGTGTACGGTATCTGTATGCAGGGTTAAACAGTACAGACGCTTAAGGGATATATCTCTTTTATTACATTTTGGCACATCATGGCAGGAAAAAGCCCATGTTTTCAATAATATTCATGATGAAAGCAGGTGTAGCTGAGCATCTTTATTGAGTGGGAAAAAGCAAGTGATGGCTGTTTAAATGGGGTTTTTTCTCAGTCTGTTGAGAAGAACTTACTGTGTGTTTGACATCACAGACAACTTCACCGACATTTTAGTGGGAACTGGCAACCTTATTGAATACAGGCATGACTACACTTGTTTGTTATATAGCCAGAAGCAGTCTTGATCTTAAATGGTTTTTTTCAGCACTTTGTCTTTAATTCTTAAGTTATTATAGAGGGTGACTGAAAACACTGGGACAGAAGGAAGTGACATCTAACAATGAGTCATGGCTCGGCTCAAACTGGGGAGCATTACACCACCAGCTAAAGGACAAAAAAAGTTCAAAAAAATTCAAAAAGTGAGGAAAGCTAAGTAGTTAATTCGCAGTTACACCAGTGAGCACAGAAAAGATCCTACATGAATTGCCGATCAGTTGTGTGCTGTTGTAGCTATAAAGAATCTGAACTGAACAGTATCTAAAAGGAAACCAAACAGGAAACACTGTCATCAAATTTAAAAAACAACAACCATATATTTCAACATTACATCATTGTCCAGTCATACTTGAAAATGAGGGGGCAATACTGTATTTGAAACTCTTTTAGCTAAAACCGTAATTTATGTTAAAACATATATTTCCATCAGGCAGACTTTTGTGATAACATCTCGTCTTTTCATAGAAATTATGGTTTGAAAGTTAGAAAACTAGTGATGTTATTTCCTGCCCGATGCCAATCGATGTAGCACTTCCTCTTCCGCACTGAGCTGTCAGAACAGCTTCAGTTTCACTGTAAAACTCAACTGGAGGAATGAAAAACTCATTTCTACAAGTTTGCAACTCCATTGATATTTGAACAGACTTCAAATGTACTGATACACACGTGTGGCTATTTTTCTACAACTGCAAATGTAATTGTTTTGCACCTTCATTGATGACTGTTGCTCCTGCAATTGATGATCCCTCATTTAATGTCTTGATAATAACATAACTTACAAAGGTGTTCCAATCTAGAAATGCAAAAGTGCACTTTATTTGTCACCAGTCTGTATGTGGTGGTCACCTAATTTAGACTGAATTAGCTCCACAACTTTAAAGAAACATTATGTAAACATTAGGGTATGTGCAATTTAAAATTGTTTAACAGCTTCCCTTCAGATGTGTTGTTATAAACATTGTTCAACTGTCTTGCTTTTTAAATCTTTGTTGAGATCAGAAACTTAAGTTGAAGTATTTTTAAAAGTAGATGGAGGAAAATAGAAGACATTAGACATTTTATGGAAAGATGGCTCAGATCTCATCTTTTCTACTATTATACAATTGTTGTCCTGTCATAAAAATAAATGTGTGAAAACCTTAACTTGATCCAAACAATTTTCTCATAGATGAGTTTCTTTCCAATAGGATAATATATACTAGGTTACAATGACCAGAATTACCAGATCAGTAACAGTCAAAAAGGGTTTGTTTATTTCTGTTACCTAGATTTTGATAGGGTTATATAATAATAAATATTAATGAATTCAATTGTATAGAAACATTTTTTATGAGTTTTGTGTTGCAGTTGTGTTTACAACAAAACCCTCGACAAATTGTAACACATGCCAGTCTACATACAATGATTGAATAAACGAGAGTAGTTATTGTTTACATTGGTAAGAAGACATTTAAAACAGATATTAGCCAAGATCTCTGAACTCTGACAGAAGGAAGCAAAGAGGAGGGGCGCTCATGTGTTTATTGTCGATGTTTTAACAGACAGTAAAAAATGAACACAGTTGAGGTGCTGTGTACGTGCTGCAGATTTTTCTCCATTTAAGACGTTGGAATAATGCTGCATTCACAGTCCACTAATATATTGTATATTCAAAAACATTTCCACAGAGGGAAAAACAACACATATGGACCAAAACAAAAAAACAACATATTATTCCTTTTCACTGCAGGTTGTGGATCATCTCCTCCTTGGCAATGAGATGAGTGGTCTTGTTGACCAGAGACATGAGAGAGTTGAGTTTGTGCGACCAGTCGTTGAGCAGGTCGTTGGGGTCTTTTGGCCTCTGGAAGTTGATGATGCCGGCCATTCGGTCGACCTTTGCGTAGATGGTCTTGTTCACAACGAGGCTGGAGAGGAACTCTTCAGATTCCTGATAAAATATTGGAGCACAAGGACATTTTTTTCAGTGAGTCCAAATCCATGTGAACATCCTAGGCTGAATTAAGGTAGCCTATATACATCAACATAATCAGCACATCACTATGAAACTATATATTTTATAATATATTTTTACCTAGTTGTTTCAACTATAACCACTGAATTGATGAGTTCATACATTTGCGATTCATGCATATAGACGATGCAGTAGTCAATCACCATATTTATGGATATCTGATAAATATTTTGTCTACTTCAGTGAAGCCATGACCAACAAAAACACATGTAATCCTTCAAAGAAATCTGTTCTTTTCTGTGCTGTTATCAATTCGAGCTATTAAGTAAAACTGTTGCTTACATCAATGGAGAGGTCCAGGAGTCCAGCCATCCTCTTCATTGAGATTCTGGTGTAATATTTGGCCATTATTCTGATGTTCTGGGGGAAGAGGCAGAAATGATATCAAGATACACATCTGCAGTTAAACAGGGAGGATTTTAGGTCACAACCACAAGAACCCATTGGGCCTAATAACACACAATATTTTAAATAGGTTTCCAAAAAAAGGCAGATTGTCTTGTAATTTAGGATTAAACAATTATGTATTTACAGTTTGTATACCACACAGTCAATCACACAATTTGTGTTACTTGTATTCTTACTAATGTCTAAATGTACATTAATAAAGCAACCTGAGTTTTGTTATTATAACTAATGTAAATGACAATCCTCCAAAAGAATGGGAAAAATACTTATTTTCACAATATACAAGTACCGTTTTAGAATTTGACTTATATTATTATGGTATTATCAAATTTAGAAGAGCAGACTTGTGTGACTTACATGCTCCACCACTCTGTTCTTCAGATCCTTCCACCTTTTCTCCCCCTCCTCTGAAGAAGCAAAGACGTCTGTGGCGGGGCTGTCAGTTGAGCCCTCTCTCAGCTCCTTCCCATAATCTTCCACCAGTGCAGCCCAGCGCATCAGCTCCATAGTGGTAAACTGCTTCAGAAGGTCCCTGGGAATAGAGGAAAAATATGTTGAAAACTCCCTGGTGTTCGCAACCTGCTCCAGAGGGCATGCACGTGACGTCACCATTTGTGATAGTTGCTATGGTCAACTCCCCTGAGCAGAAAACAAAAACACACAGTTAAATCTTCAGACCACCAACTGGTCTAATATGTCAAGTCCTACAATTAATTGTCAATAGTAATGTTAATGCATATTCCCTATTGAAGAGTTTAGGTCCAAATCCCATTATGTCTGCAGCTTACTCGCCGAATTCAAAGTGAAACCAACGGGCCAAGAGGAAGAAAGTACGTCTTACTTGTATTTGGGGATTTCCTCCAGTTTCTTGTCTTCACTGATTCTGTGCACGAGGTCTGACTGCTCATTGTCGTAAGGAGAAAGAATCACGTACAGCACCACACTCTTCAGGGCCTGAAAGACAAATGTATTGATTGCTTTTCCATCAAGACTCAACAGGCAAGGGTTTGGAGAAGGTATACTGATGTTTTATTGTGATATGTGAACTACTGTAATTACAAACGTAATGTTTTCCTCTGCAGTCATAGAACTGTAAACAAGCAGAAATATACTTTACTGTGTTCTGCATACAAACTAAGCCCATGTACCTGTTGCCACTTGCTGCTGTCCTCCAAGATGCAGGGCGTGTCATAAATGGCCCGGTAGTGTTTGCAGATAGACAGATAGGAACCCTCGTGCTGGTCCACCTGAATCATCAGGTTGTAATACTTGAGCTTCAACTCCTAAAATGTCCCATGGGACAAAAAGAAGAGTTATACACAAACCTACTCGGCTCAGATCAACCGAGGGAAAAAGCGTCTTTCAAAAACCTGTTGTAAAAGTGAACATGCAGGTAAAATCACTAAATGTATTTCAAATGGAGGTCAACTCAACGTGATGGACCACAGCAGTATTTTGTTAACGCTCTACTCCTGGCGTCTTTCTTACCTCACTGCCCTCCTCTTGGAAGAATTTGGTGCTAATCTTCTTGCTGATGATCTGGGTGCGAATGTAATCCTTGACAGCAATGCAGAGCCTCATCTGTTCCAAGATAAACTCCGCCTTCTCCTTTTTCGACATGGAGCCATATGTCTCCACCTGAACCGGGAAAACATTTTCTAAGCACTCTGTGTACAGCAGGCCATGCAAATGTGTTTCATTTGCATATTTGACAAATATATAAATGTGATGACACAAAACATCAACATGTCCAAATCCATTTCCCCCAAGAATCACATTCTTTTAAACCTTGAAACAACTTTACAGAATTTCTTAATTTTACAAAAGAATAGAATTAGGCCAGTCTCTTACCTGAAGTTCCTGAAGAATGGCAGCAGCTTCTTTCACCTCACCGCTCTGCTCCTTGATACCGGCCAAGGTCTTTGTCAGCCTGGCACGTTCAATCTCAACGTAGATCTGTGAGGAGGACATGATCAGTGTATTAGGGAGGAGGATGGGACATATGTTACAGTACAATGGTCACCTATTCTTCACCCCAAACTTCCCATTATATACCTGACCACATTTGCACCCGCCTGTCAGAGGTAAACAATCTTTATAAGTTAACACAAACTGTACTTAATCAGTGCCTTTGTTTCCTTGAATGGATACAAAAGGGACTAAACAAGTAAACTATGCATATTGGTGCACCCAATAAGGAAAATTCCTCAGTGCTTCCTCCTGCGCAGTTAACCTGCTCCTTTCAAGCTCTTCCCAAGTCCACAGTGATATATTTAAGCATTCAGTTTAAAACCCTGTTACAAAACACACAAACACATTCCAGACCTTGCCAGCTGTCACTGTGCGAAGGGTGTCTATGAGTCTCAGCTTGATGGCCAGATCGGTCACAGAATCCACATACTTGTAACATTCTTGGACCATTTTGGCAACAGCCTAATAAGAAAGAGAACACGACATAAATTAGACGTTGGTAATGAAATCTGATAAGAAATGAATGCAGTAAATCACACGTGTTTGAGGTCCTGTGATTTTGGACAAAGAAGTATCTGACCTGTTTGAGCTGACTCCTCCTTTTGGTGAGCAACATGATGTTTTCATTCAGTGCGTCCCAGTCCTTGGCTTCATAACACATCTGAACCACCGCAACGAGTATTCTGGAGGTGGACACCATGTCTGATGCCTGAGAAGGGGTGAGAGCAGATAAGCAAACACACAATACAATATATACAAATTTTACATTAAACTTATAATAAGCATGACCCCGTAAAAGGGTCTTGTACAATTTTGATGCTAGGGGCACACCCACTGTAAATCTTACCAGAGAAATAATTTGATATGGATGTTGGCTACTGCAGTTTTATACTACGGTCAACACTTGTTACAAGATCTCAGAGGACTTGTTCTAAAAGAGGATTTGATGGATGCTTTAGTTAGTTCTAGAAGATGTCACAGGTTGAAATCTGCTCGACTGACTTCAGAGTTTGCAGCTGAGTGAGACTTGTTTTGCAATGTAAAACCTATCGAGTTCAGCTGAGAAATAATGCCACATCATGTGTTCAATGCATATATGATTTCTCATTTGGAGCAAAACTTCGAAATACATCTAAATAAAGAGAAAGTAAATAGATTGTGCCCAATAAATATGCTAACTTACTGTTCTAGTTTGTTTCTCCAATGACAACAAGTTGTCAACGGCCTCCTGTAGTTTCCCCTCCTGCAGCAGAGAAATACACAAACTTCACGTCAGTTACATCAATATACATTTCTCTCATGTTATTGTATTAGTACACACAATGACAGGCACTCCGTGTGGCTAGCAAGTTAGCTATGCTGACAATGACAAGACTGCTACTACTACTAGCATCTTAGCTTCATACACAAACGAGCAGGTGGAAATAACCGCGTAACACAAACGTGTGGGAATTACAAAGAAACATGTTTTAATGATGACTAATCTTCAGTTAAAACATTGGTCAGTGGGTACATGAAGTTCCCAGGTAGTGCTAGAGCCAGTGTGTGCTAGCTTGGATGCTAACACAGTGGTCCCGATGCACCATGACTCAGCCGGCGCTGGCCTCTTTCACTCTCCGCTTACTTTGGCCATTTTCTCGCTCTCCGGGAGACGCGTGTCCACAGTCGCACTGTAGTCGACCTCCATCTTCACGATCTTGCCGTCGGATCGCTCGGGTCGATCCTCGGTCATGTTTGCAGCCATCGCACAAAGACAGGTTACAGGACTTTTTCCTTGCTAGCGACCAAACCTGGACCAAACTCAGCCGAGCAGTATTTGGCTTGTCAAATGAACGGGACGGGAGGGGCGGCCAATCAGAGGAGAGCGCCAGACAGCTGCCCGAGGTGCCTGAAGGACCCAGTGAGGACCCGTAATGAAATGTTTATTGTCTATGGGACTCCTGATTCAAATATTTAATGATACCTTGAAGTCCACATGTATTCACCAATCAGACAAAACCACTGGATGTAATTATAAAATAAGTTTTAATGCGAAAATGCAGCTTCAGTATTTCCCAAATAATAATCCTTCCTCATAGTCTTCTTTGGTTTTTTATCACTATATTTGGGAAGACCTATGGCACTCATTTTCTATCGTGGACCAAATAATGTGAATATGTGATAAAACAGCATCCAAATTTGGTTCCAAGAAAGTGAAAACTTGAAGATTATTCGTTCCTGTCAAAATATTTTTTGATTATCAATTTGACTACAACTACAAACCAAAACTATTTGTATGGAAACTATAAAGTATCTAGAGTGGACCTATGCGTTTTTTTAAGGACTATTGAATTTAAAATAAGTTTTTTAAGCAAATGAGAAAATTCATGAAATGAACTGGGAAAACATCTGAATGATGGTACCAGTGTTATTTCACATTATGATAAGAATGTAATATTCTTATGAATCTAGACAGAAGGATATATTGAAACGATAGAGATGCATGAATTGGGGGAAAGATGAAATTGGATTATGGAGAAAGATTAATGCGGTTAATCTAAGGTAATAAAGTAAGTAGAACAATACTCATATAATCAAGACTTTAATAAGACTTAGAAAGATTTACACATACATATAAAAAAAACGAAAAAAAGAAATGAAAAATGAACCAATTTTCAATGTTAACTAGAATAAGGACATTCTGGACAGATCTTTGGTTTGGTTGGATAAAAAGATAATGAATTTGCAGACCGGGTGGCTCCAAGAGCACTAATTGTAGGTATGTTATGGACATGTCTTGAGGAAAATAAAGGCAGGACATATAGGCACAAAAGTTTTTACAGAAGAAGTAGTGGAGAGATAAAGGTTTAATCACATTGGTTCAAATACGTCAGGAGTGTTTTGCCAGTATGAAAAGAAAGAAGAAAGAATTAGAATTACAGTTGATATGGAGAAAGTCCTCATATAAAATGCAACACGCCACCATTTTTTCTGTCTTTAACTCAGAGGAGGGAAATATGATATTATATAACATACTTACAGGAGGAAAGGCTTGAATTGCTTGGGCTGTCAGTCATTGTGTGAGCTAATGATGATGGATTCACTCATTTAATCCATCTGTCAGGCATTTTACTTTTAATTTGGCAGAGGTGCTTTCTGACAATCAGGCTTAAAAACAAATAATTCTACTCATTTAATTTCATCTTCCCCTAGGAGAAATCATTTTCTCAGACATAACAGCTCTACTTAAAAGCACATAGAATGACACACTTCAATAAAATGATAGGACAAATACAAAGGGACAAAGAACACAATGAATAGACAGATTTACAATAACAGCTGAGATCAGGACGCCAATAATAACACAAAGAAATTGTAAGTGTAACACTCGTGCTCATCTGTAAAAGTGAGGAGTGCAATGAATGAGAAACTTTGTGAATGGACAAGAGCATGTGAATGAAAACATAAAGCAATGACATCGTTCCACCAGTAGGTGTCCCCTTAATGTGTGCATTCCAGTCTTCACACAGTTCAGTGCTTTGAAAGGCTCCAGTGCCCTTGCAAATAAAGCTAATGTGGGTCAGTGATTTTCCTGCTTGGGGCAGAGAAAGCCCTTAAGCCCAGAGCTAAAAATCAGTTTGATCCAAGTGCAGGCTTCCACAATATGGAGCAGGAACACTGATTGTATAGGCTTCAAAATATTTTCAGCCTTCAGGAAGTCAGTTTGTGGATTAAGTGAAGACTCGAAAGGCCACAATCACCATAATATAATACACCATCATCATTATTTTTTCGATATGATGACAATAACAGGGCAAAAACAGACATAGCTCACAACAAGAAAATGTTTCACCTCAGTAAAAAGTGGGACATGCAGAATTAGGCCTTTGTGGCAATTTGAGCTCACAGGTTTGTTTGGTATCATTGATGCCACACCGCGGTTCAGATAACACCAGGCTCCAATCTGCGTTCTAACCAACACAGACCGTATTGAAATAGTTAGGTCATCATTAAACCAAGTAGTTTCAAAGATACCACTCACATTGTTTAATTGCTCACCCAGTTATCCTCGTGCCTGGTGATATCTCTCTTTTTTGGGTGGGGGCAGGGCCTTGACTAAACAGCTGATTATAAGGAGACAGACAGGATCTGTGTGAAGAGAGAGAGGGGGATACACCATGCAACTAGAATGGTATTCAGTCAAGTGCATACCTACACCAAGGCCCAACAGTCCCCATATGAAACCACATCTAAATTCATACATCCAAATTTTTATTTGGACCTGTGCAAAATGAAACACACAAATATCAGTCATGGATCAAGGATCTGCACGCAAATTGATGACCAAGTTTATTACTGCCAAGTTTCGAGTTGAAACCTCCAATTGTTTTTACGTAATCCCGCTAACTAACAGACAAAACATGTCTCAGGAGATCCCTTATCAAGATGTCTCATTGCATCTCGAGGAAAGTCTTATTTATCTAAGACATGTCCATAAAACTTTAAAAGAAAGATGTCTTCATAACAATGTCCAAGAACGATATCATGGCAGCCTATTCCAAACCCTGTTTTGTCAAAGTTGCTTGATTGCTTTTTAATGGACGATTTACAGTAATTCAGATGTATATACTTAAAAAATAACTGTTACTGCAACTTCTCCAACTTTTACTCCAAATATTGATTTAATCATGAAACTTAAAAGAAAGCCTGTGTATGTCCGACACTGTGTCTCTGAAACAATATTCTACAGCAACAGCAAAATATTGTTACACATAGTGCGCTGCATGTGAGCCTAAGTGTCTATAGTACTGTATAATGTCGGTAAGAGCTGAACAAATGTGCAGCCACATATTACACAATGTTAGGCCGTTTACGAGAACACACACGAAAAAACTTTAATATGACACTGATGTGCCAATAATGGAACAATCAATCAGAGTTGTGGAGGAAATACATGAAGACAATATTGCATTGTTGTTGAAGACACATTAAGGAAATGGCCTTTAACCTCAAATCTAACTGACTCCATTAGTCATCCTGTTAGTAACATTAGGAAAATAACACACACTTGCCACATCCGCAGCGATGTTTTACTTGTGTTGCATATTTTATTCATGTAAATGCTTTCTGAATCATTTCTTCATATAAAAGCAGCACTAGCACAGTATCGCATTCGTTCAGTAGATCTGCTTCATGGAGCTGCTCACATAGTGTTTGGGGGATTAAGTGGAAGGTTTAAATTCAAAGTCTATCTCAGAGGGTTGACCATGTTGGCATGACTATACTGTATTTCGTATGGAAGTGCTGAATGTTTGCTGACAGTGGAAAATGTTGTACGTCAGCATCTTCGTCCCATAAATATTAATGGGAGTTTTGCTGAGTATGGCTAAATAAATCAAAGGTTTTTACCAGCTGACAGTTACAACCTGAATTAAAAGTGAATGTTTTTTTTCATAGTTCTCTCTATTTTGACACAAAAGGAGCCAGTGTGTGGCTAATTTTACTCTCAGGAAGCCAGTGATCACAGATGCTGGGTTGTCTTTCTTGTCACTGGGCTGAGGTACATTATTTTGTAATGCTTGGGCGTGCAGCAATATCTGCATCACTGACATGAGCCCTTGCTTTTAAGTGGAAATACCTCAGTGTAACTGAGGCCATGAGAACAGCAAGGGGGAAAGATGGGAGCATTTACATCAGTGTTAAACGTTTTTAAAACTCATATATAAATTGAGCCTAAAAATAGAGTTTATTTTTTTAATACTATGATTATTATTTTGCTCTGAACAACAAACAATCCATTTCTTAGCATACTCACTCTACTGTATAAAGCTAACACTATAACAAAAAGATTAAAGACAAATGTTGTACTTATTTTATATCTGAAATATTTTCTGAGAGTTGCCATTCTTAACATCAGCATGCAAACAATACGCATTGGGCAACTGGCAGTGCTTTCTGTGACTCTCTCAGCTTGTGGTTTGTGTGTGTGTGTGTGTGAAAGGCATTCTGTGTGTGTTGTCCAGGTGTTACTCATGTTGTGGGGACCTAAATCTGTTTACAGTCACATTGTGGGGGACTTGTGTTCCTTACGAGGAAAAAGCAAGTCTCTATCACATAAATCAGTCAATTTTAAGGTGAAGGCCCATTTCAAGTTAAGTTTAGGTTAAGTTTATGTTTGGATTTAGGTTAAAGGGATAGTTCACCGAAAAATGAAAATTCACTCATCATCCAATCACTGCTCTGCCAATGGAGGGGCGGGTGAGGTGTTTGAGTCCATAAACACGTTTGGAGTTTCAAGGGTAAACAGTGTTGCAGTCAAATCCAATACAATGGAAGTAAATGGGACCCCTTTTTCAAAACAACAGATAACAACATGACATGCCTCCATACCGCTGCTGTGGTGTCATCCAAGTGTCCGCAAGCCCCGGCATTCAAATTAGACTCCAAACGACGTCATTTACACCGTGTTTGGCTGAAACGCTGTTTACCCCTGAGACTCCAAAAGAGTCTTGTGGACTCAAACACTTCACCAAGCCCTACATCAGCATAGTGGTGAGTAGATCAAGGGGGAATTTTCATTTTTCGGTAAACTATCACTTTAAGGTTAGATTTAGGCTAAGTTTAGGTTAAGGTTAAGGTCAAGGTTAGGTTTAGGTGAAGGTTAAGGTTAGGCAAGTGGTAACTAGGAATAAGGAGGAGTAAGTCTCCAGGAAAACAATAAGTAAGTTAATGTAATGTCCTCTGTAATCATGGAGACACGACTGTGTGTGAGAGTGAGACAGATGTGCATGTGCTCGGTGCAGCAGTGAGGTGATGTTTCCTGTTCTGCGGCCGATGTATGTCAGGGGGCCTGGGTGGAGGCAGGACGGGGGCAGGGGCTTCTGCTGCTTCTATTTTGCTCTGCTTTCACAACCGGAGGAAGACAAACCACAGAAAGCCGAGATCCTCTTCATCCTCCTCCTTCTTCTTATTTTTCTCCTGCCCATCTCTGACTTTTTTCCTCTTTGAAAAACAAGAAGTTTAACATCTGATTATGTTTTTGAACAACACATATTTGAACAACACATTTGATTTCTCAGCAATGGGAACACTTCACTTCTGGCAGTAACCCTGATAGATCAACGTGTGGGTAAAGGCATGAGGCAATGTCACATCCGGTCAAACATTTCAAAGTAAAAGTCCTCAGCTTAAACTATTAATAAATTTTGAAAAGTCAGTCAGTCAGTACATTGGGATACTGGTGATGCACTTCAAATAATAACAGATGAATATTGTTTATGTTAATAATAAATTCAATTAGCCCAGGCATCATAACATTTCATCAGCCGAGCCGATAATGCAGTCCACTCAGCATCGGCATCATGATCCCCTTATGTGAACCAAATAATAAATAAATTAGGTTATAAAGACCAGATCTGATTAAAATAGAATGTACTGAATAGTTTATCATGCCCAAATAACACTGAGCTACAGCAGATTCACTTTTTATGCACTCAAATGTCCCTATTTCAACAAGAGGGCAAAACTGCTGAGTTGAGATTGTTTGTTTCCAACAAAAATAAGTTAATTTATAATGTCAGTATCAAGACTTTTATTATCATTTTTATGTAGGAAAATTACACTTGATTTAAAGAACTAGGTCAGGATACAGTAATATATGGATCAGTCTGACAGGAGGCCTCACTGTAAAGATTCCTGTCGGTCATATATCCAGGGCTGTCGCAGCAGGGTGGGCAAAGCATGCAATTATCTGGGTCCTCAAGCTTTTTTATGTACTGTGATCTCCAACCACAGACTAACGTTGTACGGTGTTGCCTTGCTTTTTAATTACAGAATGCGAATATGAAAATTCTACGCGGTCTTCGTTCTATGTTGCACCCTCTAGCAGAATACTCTTGTGAAATTTATAGCATCCAGCAAGTATGTGAACAATTGTGCTTTTTGGTTGTCTATGCAAACATGTGGCTAAACAGCGAGTTTATCTCTGGCCTGACAGGTTTGGTTGAAGACTACACCATGTAACTGTTTGTGTATGATGTGCCTGGGATAGTGGTGGGTGTATGCACTATAACTTAACTCAACTTTAATATTATGTATGAGTTTCCGCAATATGCACTTTGTTTCCAATTTTGATATTAAAAGAATCGTTTAAAGATTGGAATGATGTGGTTTGGTATCATGTGTTACAAGGGGGGGGGGGGAGTTGGTCTGGCCCTCCAGGTCCCTTTTGCCTGGGGCCCTTGATACACTCCTGCCTTTATTGAAGGAGATATTCTACTTTAGTGGTGAAATGGCCGTAACAATTTTGAAATCAATTACCCAGAGAGGCTAATAATTGTCCAACATCCATGGACAATTCCTGATTCAGTAAGGTGCACATTGAAGTCATTCCTAGTTAACTGTTACTGGCTTTGAGCATATCATTTAATGTATTTTGAAAAACGTTCAAGCACATTGTGTACTTCAAATAAGCTTTGAAAATTTAAAGTGGTGAAAATTTGTGAC
Source organism: Hippoglossus stenolepis (assembly GCF_022539355.2). Lineage (NCBI taxonomy): Eukaryota > Metazoa > Chordata > Actinopteri > Pleuronectiformes > Pleuronectidae > Hippoglossus > Hippoglossus stenolepis. The sequence continues at coordinate 12,459,730 of NC_061484.1, read as the reverse complement.
ATTTATTGTTAGTATTGTTAGTAAGAGATTATTTCTTTAAGGTTCTTCACACTTCTTCACACGCCAATCCGATTCTGGGTCTGCCCCTCGAGACGCCCCTACCTGGGCCCCTCTTAGGAGTGAGGAGGCGAATGAAACATTTGTATCCTGTGGCTAGGCAAATCACAGCGTGGCTTCACGTGGAGTTATGTGGGATCGTGCCCTTATTGAGGGGCCCAAGAAAGGTGGCACAGTGGAGCCACTTTCAGATATGCACTGAACTCAAGAGATCACAGATGCAAAATGAAAAAAAATTTTCTCCAGGCATTAAAGCAGTGCTACACACGTAGAAGACCGACAAAAACACCAAAAGAGCCCACCATGTCCCCTGGACAAAATCATCTAATCTCCGCAGTGGGATGAATACGTTACCTCCTGTCTGTTGCCTGCAGCACCACCCCTAGCCTGAAAACTCCGAAGATTCCTGCATTGGTGTGAATGCGTCTGAGCGGAGAATCTCCTGCTGAGTTGTACATTTGTGAAAGGCTATCTCTGGAGAAACTCCGGACCCAATTCTCCAGACCTCCATCAGGTCTGAAAACGGCTTTTCATAATACACCCTTTGATACAAATAGGTTCAGGCAAAACAAATAAAAACCCAAACATTTTTTTCAGCTTTTTGTTTCTGAATACATACAGCAGACGTGAGGAATATAATCTGCAGATTATTACCTGGATACATTTCACTTTCTTATTTTGAAGCCACGAATCGCTTGTTTTCCGGCTGCTTGCATGTGACTTGACTCTTCAGCCTGATAGGAGGGGACGGTCCTGGACCTCTCTCGTCCCCCCCCCCCCCCACCACCACCACAGCAGCAGAGAGGGTCCGCTCGGCTCCGATGAAACTACTCAGCAGCAACTCAGGGTGTATCTCATCCTCCCACATGCGCTGACACGTCTCCAGGTATTACACACATCCCCGTCGGGCGGCGGCAGCAGGGAGCGTCCACTTTGGCCGGTGTGACACATAGTGAACACATTCACCAGAGAAGCGCGGAGGGCAGGAAAAGAGATGTTGCTGAAGGAGTACAGGATATGCATGCCCCTCACCGTGGAGGAGGTAAGTTTCTGGGTTTCTACTCTTTCTCTTTTGTGTCGGCTCGGGGTCCGGCTGCTGCCCGGACCTCTCTCAGCCCCTCACGGGATGTGCCGCTCCGCACATGTGGCAGGAGGAGTGAGGGGAGATCCGATGAACTACAAGTCCCTGCAAACCGTCCCGCTGGGCTCAAGTTGACTCTTCTGTTTGTTTGATCACACTCACAGATTGGTCCTGAGTATAGCCTGGGTCGATGAGCTGGGAAAGGAAACAGCAGGGTTTACACAGTGACCACAGGAAACAGTTCCATCAGTTGATAATCTGTAGATTGATGATTAGATGATGTTAGAATAACAAAGTGGGATTATTATTATTATTATTATAATTAATAATAATCTTTTTATTATGATCAGCTCCACACACACACACACACACACACACACACACACACACATCACACACACACACACATGCTATCTTTCAATTACTTCCATTCATTCCATTCCTTAACTTTAACCATGACCAATTCATGCCTAACCTTAACCAAACCACTATTCACATCTTAACCTTATCCAGGACCTGAGAAATGTAGTTTTGCCTTATTAAGACCAAGCTTTGGTCCCCATGAGGTCAACTGGTTCTGACAAGGTCAGTGTTTATGCTGGAAAAGGTCCTACAAAAACACACACACACACACACAAGCATGTGTAAGTCACCTACAATAAATGAATGCTGCCCCATTGGTGGCACTTGGCGACACTAACACAACACTGAGCAAGGCTTCTCCACACTCAGCTGTGTTTTGGTGCTATACAGTTGCACCTGTGCCGCTCTGACTCTTACCTCAGAGAAAGAGCCATTGTCTGCATTCAGCCCATTTGCCTCTATCTGGTTTCACGAATCAGGTCTAAAATTAAAAGGTGTAGATGATTGCTCTCTTGTCCTGGCATGCACAGCCATACAGCACAATAGCTCCTTTTTTAATTATCACCCATGTCATTGTGTTCTCACTCATCCCCACAGCTTGTGTTGTTGTTGTCGTTGGCGTTGCATGGGTATTGTTGGTCTTTCTTATAGCTGAAGGCCGGTAGGTAGTCAGGTGGAACAATGGTGTCGCTGCAGCGCAACGTCTCAACTGACATCTCGTGATTTTCCGATTGTGAGTTGAAAGAGAGGGAGAGATGGAGGCAGGAAAAAAAAATAAAAAAGACTGCTCACTCTCAAATCTTTTTACTTTCAATGTCTTGCTCCAGTGATGCCGTGAATATTCTGCACCAGCATGTGTAACCTCCTGTGAACTGCATCAAGTTTATGTGCTGTTCTCTCAGGAATGGTTTAAAGGCTTTCGAGGAACTGGAGAGGATCAGCGTGGATGATGTGGGATGAGATCTCTTCCTGTTTTGTTTTACAGGCTGACGAAAGGGCTCCACATTTACATGAAACTCTTGACAAGAATGGTGTGTTTATTATTCTTCCTGGTCGCCACCAGGCTGCTATATTCTGTCACCACCAGCAGTGACAAAGGTGTAACATGACTGACTCATGCAGAAACCTGTGGTCAGAGTGGAAAACATCATCCTCTAATACAAGGGTATTATGTTCTTGTGTATGAATACCTCTACAGTGTGCTTGTGTGAAATTGCATGCGTGTGTCTCATGTGGGTGTGCGCATTCAAATGTGCATTTTCCGTTCAGTAAATCCGGTTTTACCATCAAGCCGAGAGAAGTAGTGAGAGTTTTTATGTCACGTCAAAACAGATGGTTGTTTATGAGAAGGAAGAATAGTGAAACCTCAAAAAAAATGAAGCTGCTTTCAGACATGCACCGAAGTCCGGACACATTTTCCGGAAACACTGTATGTGAGAGCAAAGATGTTCGAGTCGGTCGCTCATGACATTTTCTGGGACTTTTCTTGCCGGCCCCCCAAGAAAAATGTCCGGGTGTGCCCACGTGAGAACATGTCCGTAAAATTCACAGGGAGCGAATGGGTGTGCTGACGTTACTAATGTCTAGAATACAAATATCTCAAGATGAAAAAGAGGAGCCATACACATGAAGCAGGAAGCAGGGGATGATGTCAAATTGGAGAGACAACAACATTTGAGAGCTTTTGGCGATAAGGGCTAAAGCCAGTGTTGATGTGCTATAAACAATGACACTAGATTTCCTGCATGCTCTACGCTGGTGCCACCTCTCGCACGAATAGTTGGGACACTTTCCTGTTGTTGTGAATGTATCTGACCTGCACAATCTCCTGCTGCGTTCTTCATATGTGAAAGACAAACTCTGAAATATGTCCAAAGCTTATTTTCTGGAGTTGAGGTCTGAAAACACAGCATTGAAAACTGCTATTAGTCAAACAAAATATCATGTCTGTAACAATTTGATAATGCTAATGAGCAGAAACACAAATAAACCTTCACTTTCAGTCACATTCTGCAGAGACCAAATCATTGCACTTTGCATTTGCCCTCTTCAGTTCTACTTGTAAATACACAAATGACGAACACTTTTAACATTAAGACTCAACCTATCACCATATGCTGCTGTAACTTCCTGTCACTGTCAGTGGCTGCAGAGAATAACACTACCTTTGCACTGCAGGCCAAATCTTAACCGTGATGTGCACAGTGAAGGTCCTGCCACTTCAGACTGACAAGTTATTTTGTGTAGATTTGTTTATTTGTGAAACTTTTAGGCCAAGATGAGGATTCCCAAGAACACGTGTAATGAAGCAAAATATGACGAGCAATGAAAGTGTTAGAAATCTATTTAAAGTAGAAGTGAAGTGTGCAAATTTGTGGGATTAAAGTGGAAACTTTTGATTACAGTAGATAATGTACTGCAAAGCACCTTTGACACTGCATTCAACATTTAACGTTGAAACAAGGGATGGATGCATTAGAATCATGCATTTCAGCAAACAAGCTGTCGTCTTTTAAAGCAAACAAGCTGTCGTCTTTTCAGCATACAACAGTCGGCCACCACTTTTTTATAAACAATGACACAGCCCTATTTGGATGAATCCCAGGAAGCAGGGTATCATTGTCATGGTCCTAACTTAGAAAGACGTCGACTTCATGGTCCAGAGGGAAACGTAGCGGAGGCGGTGGTTTGCTCTGCTTGTTCTTATCGTGGCTGCGCACATTGAGTGTCTCCTAAAAGTTCACTCCATGTTTCCTGCCTGTCCAAAAGGGGAGAGGGAAGGGGAACGTCTGGAAAGACTGACGGAATTAAAGAAAGAAGGGTGGAATGGGACTGACGGTGAGCAAGGATGAAGCACTTAGGGCTGACTGCGTAGGGACCGAGCTGAAGGCACAGACGGAGGGAAAGGATGGCAGAGAGGGCGGAAAGAGTAGAGGGAGGAGTGGGGGATTATGCGGGAAGTTCTGGGAGATTTTTTTTCCTTTGAAATCCCCTACAGTCATGCACTAATTCTGTGTGTTTGAGTGTGCGCACACTTAGATATGGAGTCATGGGGACACGCAAGGTCATGTCTCTCTGTGTATTGTCTCTGGGAAGAGATTACGGTCTGCTACTTGGATGTGCTGCGTCACCACACTCCTACTACAGCAGATGTTGGAGCAGTGTTTATACAAGTTTAACAAACACCATACACACTAAAGAAATCATTTAGCAGCGACACAGGGTACGAGTTGTTCTGTGAGCCTCAGCTCTCTGTCATCTTAATCATCTCTCGCCTGTCTGGTTACGTGCCCAGCATGACTCTACTGCCTTTTCCCTCCAGTTTTCATTTCCCTCTTTATACTTCCAGTAAGGAATCAAAAGTAATGACATTCCTACTCTCTCTGAAGTCTCGGGTGAAATCGTAAAAGTTTTTTTTTAGCTTCAAAGAATAGTTCAACATTGTCTTTAACTTGGCATGAAGAAAGTTATCACCATATTTAAAGCTCACAAATTAGTTTATAGGGTTGTTCTAACAAGGCTACATCCACACTAATGTTTTTTAGTGTTAACATGCATCACTGTGGCTATGCCTGCTTTCCATACTACTATTGAGTCTTCGAGCGCCTTGAACAGATATAATAATGGAAATGCTGCCACTCCTGTTTTAGTTGGAGCACTCCAGGGCTGCATTGTAGATTGTAAGGGCAAAAACACATGTTCGAAAATGATGACTCAATCAACCGGATTTGCTTCCTGATTGGTCCTTATCACTCATGATGGTGAATGCAAGGCATTGTAAATACTTCAGTTCCATCTCATCATGAGTCCAAGAAAATAAATCCCTGCTTTTACCCTTCACCAATGTTGTTTCTCGTACGTAGTATTTTTGTAAGTAAGCAATCAACTCCAGAGTTGACAATCTCCTTTCTGTTTACACTGGAACATACATGCCAAGTACATGCTTCACTATACGGAGAATGTTTTAGATGTAATACATTTTTGAATGGGGTTCAGCGAGATGTCGCTGTGAGCTATAAATTCACCATCAGTAAGCAGAAGGCAGAAGATAATGTTATCTCAGAGCCTGACTGGGCAGCTGCCTGCGTCCCAGGCTGCAGCAGCTCACCAAGCGTACAGGACGAGTTGAGGTGGTGGACCGATTTTTATATCAGAGACCAGCCAACAAGGAGCATTCACTCTGCTGCTGCTTCTGTGAACTGAAATATACTGAAGTACACAAAAACGGACAACCCATCCCTGATTGCTCAACTTGAAGAATCGAGTTGAGTGTTAGTTGACTTTCAAGGGATATCCCTGTTAGTTCATATCTTGTTTGTTAAATCTTTACCAAAACCAAGATGTAAGATCAAGTTTTGGTTCTGCAATAGATTTTGTCATGGGGAGTGGTTACTGTGAAGAGAGTTATGGAAGCTACTGCTCCCAATCCTTATTGTCGATTCCTGAGTCCTCACATATGAAAACATTTGCTCCCATGATGTTTGTTATGTAATAAGTAGGACCAGGATGACTCAGTATAACTCTCGCCAAATCAAGAAATTCAGGTCTGGGGAAGTTCTGTAACTTTGAGGTCAGTCACAAGATACTGTAGCCTCTGTGTTTGAGTATTGGTTTGAAGTTACATCTCAGAAAAGATTCAGATGTAACTCTAACCAGAACCACTTAGCCAAGAAATAAATTTTTTTGTTTTCCAGTGCCTTGGGGATAGCTTTGCTCGGCTCATCTCCTGTGAGCAGAGCCATTCATCAGCCACCGCACCCTTTCTTGAAAGGATAGAGAGGTGATGCATCACGGGAGACTCAGATAGATGTGTTTCCTCTCCTACTCTGTCTACCATTATGTCTTTCTCTGATGCAGCACCTCTCACTTACACCTCCCTGTCTTTGGCTGACGTGCCCCTTTCCAAGCTCACAAGAAAAATGCTGACATCGCCCAACCTTTGGCTGACCTGAGTCACTGTGTGCCTCCAGCAGCTCGCCTGCTTTCCGAACCTTTACTCTCCCATAACACGGCTTTGGTTAATCAATATAACGTTTTCATTGCAACTTTAATTCTGCATCCTAATAGCTCTCTTTGCAGTGAAAAGAGCTCCGGAGACCTTCTTAGATTTGTGCTCAGACTTTCAATGGCCCAGAATGCATTGGCTGCTCAAGGCTTTCACAAAAGCTTGTACACTTTCAGGGGAAAGCAGAGCTGAAGCAGATCTTCATTGCAGAAGTGGAGCCTTTTTTCTATGTTGTGACTCAAAGTGTAATGACATTTAGTGAAGGCCACTGAATAAACTGAACAGCTATGCATTTTGAGTTTATTCAGTGTGGTTGATAGAAGGTTTTACCCTTTGGTTTGATATGCTGTTGGATGGGGTGTTATTTGGCAAGAACTGAAGGATTATGGTTACCTCTGATAGTGAAAGACTGTAATCTTCTCTGAGACACGTGCTGGGCTAATGACTCAGGGCACAGTCTGGCATATGCACAGTAAACCCAAAGGTGTAACCATTTTTTAGCACTATGCTTGCTATTCACTGGCAGTGGAGCTTTTTCAGCAAAGCTCTCAACAGCTGTTTCACACCATAGACTGATAATGATGGACAATGTGTCTAGACTTCCTCCCATTACTAGAAATGAGGGCAAAATATCCTAACACTGCCATCTTGGCCATTTGGAGCAGAATCTGCGCAGTAGTGATCAGGGGATTGAGCCGCGGTATAGAGGTCCTGACTCCAGCTGATACACGTGCTCGACCAATCGCGAGTCAGTCTCAGCTGTCAATCATGACATTTCAACCCGTATTGCATCAAATAAATAAATAACCTTACATCAGTGTGATAAGAACTACCGCAAATGTCAGAAACAGTTTTTGAGAAAGATTTACTTGTATTATTACTTTCTAGTTTGGTTTCTGCCCCATCCACTAATACAGTGATCGAGGCAGTTTGGCTTCACTTTTGAGGAGCAGTTATTTTGTCCATCTTTATATACACTTCCGACGTTTCCACTTTGCATATTTGGAAGTGTGTATCTAGATTTTGGGTTAATTTTCAAACGGGTAGCACGTAGGCATCTTAATAACAAATGTAATCCTGTAATGACTTTTAAAAAGGGAGGTTGCTCTTTTAGTTGCTGTCTTTGAAGATGGATTTGTTTACTCATGGATGGATGACTATATAAATGGGAAAATGTGGGGTTGGCCAGATGGATTGATGGTTGGAAGGACACCTGGGTTGTTATTTTCAAGGCATAAGCATCCCTCCAAATCTCAGTCTAGCCAGGACTCATTAGAAAAATGTAATTTCCTACAATGTAGAACAACCCACGCTTGCCAAAAACCACACGTGAATCACTGTGCTAAAGCGTCATTGGGCCACACACTGTGGTGTTTATGCTGCACAGCTGCATCTGCACAGCTTATGTTGAGATATTCATATGAATGTACCAAAGACAAAAAGCTGCTTACACTCAGAAGTGGCGTCAACACCTGATACAACACATTGTGTTGTAGTGGATCCACAAAGTACCGTAATAGGATTAGAACTGCCATGCCATATTGTGTTTTTGCCCAGGAAGGATTATCATCAAATGATGTTCATAGAAATGTTTGTTCGACACACATTGTGTCAGCCTTTAAACACGACTCTGACCCCTTTCAATATTAAGGTGACGGAAATCTTCACAAAAGGCAAAAGAAGGTCACATCGACGTTAGTGTATGTGTCTCCTTTTCCTTTTTAATTGTTTTGCATTGGATACAAAAAAAAAAAACTAATTTGCGATTGCTAGTTAGTTAAAAAGCGCTTTCTAATAAGAGCTCTTTAACAAGATTGGTTGCCATTGTTCAATCCTGGAGCATGTTTCCATGACGCCTGCATTTCATTTCATAAACCCACAGGCTGGGACAACTGAAAAGCAGCAAGAACTAACAAGCAATAGCTCAGCGTGGACTCTGGGGCATCTTTCCAGCCAAATCTAACTGTTGTCTGAGGCTAGGTAATTAAAGAAGACGGTGTCCTTGGAGGGCTGGGGGTTGTTGTGTTCAGGAAGAGTGATGTAATGAAATGTAATATAAAGTTATGTAAAGTCAGACTACATTGTAGGGGAATTCTCTTTTCTTGTCCCCTTTCACACAGGGAGGTCTGGGCTCATGGTCAAGTAGATGGACGCTCGCCAACATACAAAACACTTCCAAGCAAACAACATGACGACAATGTAATTTAGCACAAACACTGCCAGTCATGTATTCAGAATATTGTTTCCTTTCTTTATGGTTGGACCCCTCCCATCCACATCCCCAGGGATTGTTTAGAAAATATGAACCAGTTAGATGCTGTTTGTTTCTTGGTGTCATGGTAAGGTGCAAGGCCTTTTTTGCCATCTGGTATACATGACAATGCTGTGATTCAATCAACATCCCATTTACTGCCATTTACTCTCCAAAAGGAAACCATCATGGGTTGTGATGGACCATTATCCATGGATAAGGCCTATTCTCATTTCCTAGATGGCTCTGTGTGTTTGTGCATGTGTGTGTGTGTTCGGCAGAGAGGCTGTTTCGTAACACAAGGGTTACATTAGATGCTCGCGCCTTGCTGACAGTCAGAGGGGCTGTTTCGCTTATCAGTGGAACAAATTCTGTTTGTCTCTCTCTCGTCACACCCACACTCTGAGTCCATGTGTGCATGTTTCTATTATTTATCAGTAACAGGCGTACACGCATAACAGTGCACATCATCGTTGTCTTGTCTCTATGTTGTAAGCTGCTCAGCGACATCTCAGGACTGCAGCATCCAGCGCCGCAGTCCTGAGATGCTCAGACGAGCTCAGCGGGCTGATGGAGTGTAACACTGGTTCCTAACATACTGAAAGAGATTAAAAGCGCGATGATGAAAAATAACGTTGCATGAAATGGAAAACAGTAGGGAGTGTTGCTTGGTTATGATGCTCTGTTCTGTGTGTTTTCCTCTGAATAAAACATTGGTTTGCCATGACTGTAACTGTTAAACTAAAAGATTAGCTTCTAAAACTACACCAGGTATCAACATAAATTATTCAGAGGCATACTCATTAAATATCTACTAACCTGATGTTCACATAAACCAAGTTTAGCCGTTGTGAAGAAAAGCACAACACTTTTATGCACTGCAGACGTTTTATGCACTTTTATGTGCCTCTTGTCAGCATAGAGAGAAAAAGGGGAGTTCTTCAACCGACTCTCTGCTGCAAGACCAAATCACGGGAGGGAGACAATGTTTTCTACCAGCAGCCACAGTCTGAAGGCGGCTCCTAAATCTGTAATCTGTGGCTGAAAATGTTTCGAAAGCAGCCGCTCTTGTTCCTGCGTTCAGTGGAGACATCTTCTCTGTTCTTTGTGGGATCACTTGGTTAAACTGTATCTCAGGAACAGCTGATGCAGTGGGCTTACGTTAGAATAACATTTTGTTGAACATCATCAGGACTGAGGAATTTGAAGGAGTGATCTTGCATTTAGTCCTCAAGATAATTGTGAATCGACGTGTGTTTGAAATTACCCAAATATGTACAAATATGGTAAAAGGCTGAGAGGCTGGACAGAAGACGAGAGCGAGTTAATGGAATCATTTGAGAGTTGAAGCTTCACAGCGTCTCCAGAGTACTTGACGTTAGAGGCGTCCATCTGCCGCTCGAAGCCAAGCACCTACAAGTAGATTTGTACATACTTCTCTGTTGTTTATCAGAGGAGGTTTACAGGCTGTGGTTGAGTGACTTTAACAGGAGTGATGGCAGGAATTGCAGGGAATAGTTTATTCTTTGGTTGGGTGTGTCTTTTTTCCTATTCTCAAGGAAGTAATGCACAAAGGAATGAAGGAGGATAGGTAAGACGATGACGATTTAGTGTTTTGTGGAAACATGGAAACATCTAGTCATGTGGAATGTCATATTTACATTGATCATTGTGAAGTTTTCTTTTTTGAGCAGTTTTTGAGCAGTACTCAGCTGGGAATTCATACAGTGACAGTTTTGATTCACACATAGCTGACTACTGCATTTTTTTCCTTTTGGCCAATAATAGCTGTGCTGCAGCAGAGTGGATCATTCCCCTTTAAACACTGAATAAAAACCAATGTCTTTCATGTTGGCCTCATTCTGTTGTTGTTATATCAGGTTTTAGTGCATAATAGGGATGCTATTTACATGTTTTTTAAATAAAATAAAAAAAATGTAAATGGTGAAGGACACCCATTACATCTTCACTCAAGATGACTGCCTTAGACAACATCGTACTATGGCTAGTTTTTCAAAACCCCTGAATAAAACGTTTATAATGAGTGTGTGTGTGTGGGTGACGCCTCATATGCTACATCCATGTGTTTCCACAGTTTATGACTGTGGGGCCTAATGCACCATCCACATTCATTTCGAAGTGAGCCAACTGTGTTTCCCACATGCTAATGTTTGAAACTAATTGACAGTGCTCCTGCAATGTTGAAGTCATATTGCACAACTGACTCATCTTCTCAACAGCCATCAGTGGGTTTCTGCGCCTCCATAACAACTTCTGCAGTTCCCACTACTGGCTCATGTACACTCTGCAGACCAGACTGTTATTTTTGTTGTCCTGCCACAACCACATTTCCACAACTTGTTATGTGCGTTATGAATTATTGAGCAGATTCCCTCTAAAAGCAGAGGAGATTTGGGAGTGGGTGCGGTTCACGTGATAAACAGTACGCACGCTACTTTGTTGTCAGAAAAAGGTGTTGGAGAATACTATACAATAAACATAGTGAGTAAGTGAAGAGAAAGTCTAAAAAGAGAGAATATGAGCAATGTTACGATATTGAAGGGGTTTTGTTTTCACCTGTATGTAATTTGTCATTTATTTTTAGTGCTGCCTGGCACTTAACTGTTGACATGGTGCCTTTAAAACCTTGAATCAATATCAGATTGCTGGTCTTTCAATTCACTAAGAGCAGAGAAATGACTTGATGACTAATGTTGTCTGAGTGAACACAGTACAGTTCTCTTTTAGAGCCACAGTGTTTTGAGATTGAACGCGTCGCACAAGTGCCTATTTGTGCTTTATTTCAAAATGGGTCATAATCTTGTCGGTATAATCTTTTCAATCTGTTTGCCTTTAAGCTATGGGCTGCATGCCCTGCTACCTTGGAAGGTTAACCAGGACTGTTGGCCTCCATTTTTGGCTTTTAATTTGTTCAGGGTCATCTTAATATAAGTTGCACCCCACCAACTCAAATATAGACTTTGTTGTTATACCTACATTTGGACAACGCTCTAGACTAAAAATAGCTGGTTGTTCTTGACAGCTTTATGAGCTTTTTTACTCTTCAACTGACTAGAAACAGCCCACGCTGCAGGTCAGCCCAGAATGCGATCGCCTTTTGAAGAGGATGAGGACATAAACACAAAGTGGTGCTTGAAGCCTGATTTAGACTTGTAATATCTCCATTACTTCAGCAAATGTCACATTGATAATGCTATCGGTTGAGCGTGAAAATGGCTTTAAAGTGGCCTTGTGTTTATTTGGCTACACTATCAGTGGTCGGATATCTGCCATGTACTGTGTGCTCCGACACTGATTAGGTCTCTGACTGTATTGTCAACTGTTTGCCTTTATTTCTGACCAGCCTTCACCACTGGAGGCTAGGAAGCGTGACTTGTCATCTGATCAAATTTAATTCAATGTTCTGGTGGCCTTTTCCTACCCTCTGTAGTCTGACTTGCGGTGTGTGTGTGTGTGTGTGTGTGTGTGTGTGTGTGTGTGTGTGTGTGTGTGTGTGTGTGTGTGTGTGTGTGTGTGTGTGTGTGTGTGTGTGTGTGTGTGTGTGTGTGTGTGTGTGTGTGTTCACAGGCACAGAGCTAATGTTTTTCTGCAACCTGTACTTGTACAGTAGCTGCCAGTCCCTGCTTTAACTCCACAGAGAGACTCGGGAGAGCGGGGTGGAGAGGGAGAAATGAGTCTCTGTAGATGCTTTCATTCAAGGTATTTGCAGTTAAATACATGCAAAAATGGAAAGTGGGGGAGAAAGAAAAGATGTAGACAGAGATAGTGACACGCTTGAGAAGGTGGGAAGAGTTGAGATGGAAATAATCTGTAGTCTTTTGCAGCCAGTGGTTTCGGTGCAGATGTTAGCTTTTTTTGCAGATGCATCAAAATCTTGTTACCAGTTGATTTCAACAGCTTTAGCTAAGATGATAAATGTGTACTGGTTTTTTTGTGTTTGGCTTCAAAAGCTCTTTTAATGACTTTAGCTGCCTCTTAAATCAAAGCAGGTCAGGCTGAGGTGCATGGTTTGGACGGTGCCCGCATGATTGCATAAAACTGATAATGATTCATGGGTGCAACTTTTTTGGTCGCCTGTTACAAAGTTTCGTAAAGATTTGCTTCCCCTGTGTGTGCGTTACTGAGCGTCCAGTACTTTTACACTCGGGGTAAGAATACACTCGAGCATACTGGTCATCATGCTGTTCTGGTATGCCTCCAGCCCACACACAGGTGCAATGCATCATGGAAGAATTGGCTATCAGTTCAGCCCACGCACGCACACACACACACAAATTAGACAGACTATAGATAGCCATATGCTTACACACTTCATTATCATCTCTCGTTTCCATGGTAACCACTGCTATCCATCCCTACCATTACCCCCATAGCAGAGTGGATTATAGTGATTATAGTGTAAGGCCATCCCTGGGATAACTGTCAAATAAGAGGCAAATGATGGAGTCTTACATTCCCTCCTCCCCGGGGTTTTGCACCAATCACTTCCATGTGGAGCATTTTCTATGATTCAGCTCAGATGTATAAATGTGAGGGTAAATAGGCTGTGCTGGTGATCCAGGTAAACAAAGTAGCCAAACTGTCGCTCTCAGGTGGTTTAATGTTGCTTTTATTTGCAAGCGTGTGATTCAAGGTGGCGGTTTATTCTTACTAAGTGTGAGGTTTAAATGCTGTGGAAATGCAGCATGAACTGACAAATGCAGCTGAAATACCACAAAGGATCTATTTCTTTCAACAGACAGTGTAAGATCGTGTTATCGTGCAGCAAGAAATTAGCAATGCCCTCGAAATCTTTTTGGTTTCAACCTTATGGTAGCACTAGTGGAAAAGTCAGGCATTATAAGTTATTTGCATACATTGTCTGATTTCCAATAATGTCTGTACAAATTGTAATAGTAAATGATGAGTAAAAACCTTGGCCTTCTGTGGGATTTATTCTCATGGCATGATGCCTTGTGTATGTGTAAGATTCCATTCCAGTAGGCCGAGTTGTTATCTTCACCAAGTTGTGTTTACATTGGTGTTTGTCTGTCGGTCAGCAGGATTACTCAGAAACTACTGAACTTTGGTGGAGGGGCAGGGAGTGACCCGAAGAAGAATTTTGTAGCAGATGCAGAAAAACAAGCAGATACAGGAATTTTTCTTGACTTTGTTTAACATGAGGAGAAGGGACGTTAGCCTTAGTGGAGGTGTGTGCGCTCAAGTCAGTAGCAAAAATGTTTTTTCATTGACTAATACATATTTAAGTCACTTTGAAAAACACATTGGGTAATAAGAACTGTAGCCATCTCCATAAAAAGTCACATAGTAATGTATGTTTCTCTCATAAGACTCTGTTGAGAACCAAGTAAAAGCATGTTTTTTCTTATCTATCCCTTGACGGCTCTCACCCCACTGGGTAGCAGTTAGCCTCCCAGCAGCCGTGGCAGCAGTGTTTGAGTTTTGAGGCAAACATCATATTTTATTATATAATGTTTACACTAGATGCATTTGTTGCTTTTATGAAACTAACAAACATCAGTGAACTATCTTTCTAGTCACTGCTCTGCTGTCGTCACTGAGAGGTTAAAGGCTTTTATTTGGATTTGACATGAAACAACAGGTTTAAAATTGAATGTGGTGCATCGTCACTCCATTCATCCTGTGTAGCTTATTGTAGTGGCAAGTGCATTGCTTTTTTTTAACCACACAAATACACGGCAACTCCCTTGATGGCCATTCTGGGGCAATAGTGGATTAGAATATCGTAGTAATAGCAGAGGTCTTTGCAGATACATGGTTTTCCAGGGACAGCAGTGGGAAGACTTAAGGTCAATAATTCCTCAGTCACTTCCACACGAGAGAATTGTGATGAAGGAACACAGAGATCATCAACTCACTGAATACCTGCTGAAATTAAGCTAATAAACTCCCTGTCTTATCTTAATGGCCTCACGGTGAAGGCAAGGATGTTCAGTCACTGTCGGCCTCTGGCATGTGTGTGTGTGTGCACGTGTGAGAAAGAGGGTTGGAGTGAGAGAGAGACAGAAAAGAAGGGGGTGTGAGGACACAATTACCTTCCTCTCACATGACTTAAAAGTAAAGGTATAGGTCACGTTCTTAGCCCTTGGTCTTAAAAAAGAAGAGCGAGGATTGATTATCTCCCGTGCGTGTGTGCGTGCGTGCGTGCGCGCGTGTGTGTGTTTCCCCCTATTTTAGTGTCCTCTTCAACTAAGTCAGCCCTGACCACAGCTGATTTGTGGTGTGATTTAGAGGATTAGGGAGCGAAAGTGCCTGCTAAGATGTATTGACGTGTGTGTGTGTGTGTGTAACCCTAACCCGTGCAAAGGGAAGGGGGGGGGGGGATTGATGCAAGATAAATTATGATTTGAGAAACGAGAAGAGCGATGTCCTTATCTATTCATTAAGAGATGAGGAGCATTAGTCACATTATGGGTTCCAGGAAGTCGGATAATGCAGTCTCTTCATATCGTTTTTGTTGTACACTGAAGACATTTGGGTTTAAGATCAAAAGACGAGTGTGAGACAATAGTTCAGAATTTTCTCTTTGTTTGTAATTAGTACATAGGACCCTTTGTTAGAACCCACCTTTTCAAGTGATCAAAAATACAGGACAATTTGACTTACAGGGGGTTTCTGGTTGCCCAGGTATTGCCATATTTATTGTTTAAACATAGAAAGCTCTGAATGTCTACTGTTGGTTTTAGCTTTGGGTTTCACAAGGATAAACCAACGCCGTGAGAAAAAAACAGTTTTGAAGCAGCAAAACTGAGTCATTGCACAAACATTGAGCGTAATACAACAATTTGAGATGTCCTGAAAAGGAAATAAACTATTGGTGTAGTGAGCAACAAACATCGAACAGGCCGACCAAGTACAACAACCTCAGTTTATGACAGAAACATTGTGAGATGTTTGAAGGAAACAGTCAGTGACAACAGCATCAGCCTCCACAGGACGGAGGTAAAGGTATCACAACCCAAAAAGAAGACTCTGAGAACAGAAGATTCCTGATGTAAACCACTCATGAATCTCAATCTGAGTGGAATCACAGTGGAGGTGGAGTCAAGGCTGCCTCTGGAACACGCTCACTAATCTTTGTCGAGGATGGACCTCATGATGGAGGCGGCAGAGTGAAAAAAGAAAAAATGTGTCTACTAATTTACAGAGAAAAGAAGCCAAACTAATCAGGTGGAACTTTATCGCTCCGCAAGACAATTGGGGCATCTGATTCAAAAGGTGCTCTGTTCTACATTGCTTAACACATAAATACCAGGAAATGAGGTTCATGACTAAGACAAAGAATAGTGGCCTTGCTGTTTTAATAGTTTTTTTAAAGGCTGTTGTGTGAAAGGATTCAACCAATTTTTATTCGTAAATCAAGCACATTCCTTTCGTGCAGTTTAACACAATATAGATATGATATTGAGACTTTTTGGCAATTTACTGATGACATTTTGCTGTCTCCATAATTGACTCGTTCTATCTTTTGATCATAGGGCGGTTAGGAAAAAAAATGCACTCTACAATTATTTTCTTATTTCTTTGTTTTTGATTTATTTTGATTTAAGTCCCTCTATCCATTTATTGACCCTGTATTTTGATGTTGATTTGTGTTTCAAAGTCAAAACAACCAAAGAGGTTGATAAATACATGTGCAGGTGCACTGTGAAAGTTTCTTTTGTAATATTGATATCATCGTGGATGTCATTGGCTCTCGAGAATGTTTTTTCACCTTATTACAACAGCATCTAAAAATATAAGTAGTAAAGCTCCCCCCAAAATATTGCTTTTTGAGTCTCGTCCCGCAGGAGGACGATGCTCTGAGAGGTCCTGGTTAGGTTGTAGTCTGTGTTTGTGTTAGATCGCGATGATACTGTGCTGAAACCAATACAAATTGCAGTTTTAGATTAGCGGGCATACAAAAAGCTCCTCCCAATTTTTTCCATAAGAGTCAGTAAAGATGTGTGCTTTAGGACAGACTTGTTTTGTAATGGTTAAATCACCTGACTATATGTAACATGGATTGCACATGACATTTGCAGCCAGCTGACCCAAAGGCCACCCCCTAGCCAAAGGGACTCTACTTAAAACCATAATTATAGTAATCCTCTGTTACATATTATATCAGGAGATGTAACACAAAAGATAAAATGAGTCAATCATCTCTTAGTATGATTGCGTAGTCATTAGCATGTCATTAGTTTTGTAGATAATTATCCCTCGGTCAGGAATAGTTATAGGAGGGATTGTAGCTTCGTGTCTGTCTCCCAAGCTGCGTTGATGAAACCTTCCAGGCGGAGGCAGAGTCTGACGAGACACTGAGGACAGTTTAACTCTTGACTTCTGGCCACTTATTGACTGGGGCTGTCTGGAGGGCAGAGGCCAGGATACTCGAGGAACACTGCAGAATTTTTGAGTTTTGAAGGTTGATGCCAAGGAATCTGAAGTTATAGAAGTTGTGAAATACTTGAGCAGACACTGTGATATGTGATATGAGGCAGCAAGAATTTAAATTGTCCTTGAGGAGTGGAGCGCTGTCTCGATGTCCGTCTGCCAACTACCGAAGGATTCTTGATATGTGTGGTGGAGTTATGAGTTCCTGTCATCCCCTCATCAAAAGAACCATGCAGCCCCCCTGACCAGAATACTAAGCACGTGTTGAACATTATACCAGAGAAAATCAGCAAAGGCTTTGAGCAGCAATACCATGCTCTAAAAATACAGTGAGCGGAAATATACAACATCATACAATGCCATTTACATTACATCCCCAAAAATATTTTGTCTGCGTCTTCTTGGGTTGCTTAGGTCCCCTGTGCATTAGCGCTTTACTGGCAGAGCTTCAAACACTGGAAGGGAAAACCAGCCTATGGGCCAAACTGGCCAACTGGCCCATACTCTGACAAATACATAGCGGTGTATTTTTCCACTCATACGTTGTTTGCCTGAGAGGTTATAGCAGAGACGGGTAAAGCACATATGATGCAATTAAAAGGCGAGCAAAATTAAGCATCCTGTTACCTTGAATAAAATTGGGGATTTCTCTGGGTTTGAACATTGTTGGAAATATTTTGGATAGCGTTAGTACACAAGTCAACAAAATATTTTACATAATTCTAGTTTGTAGAAATATGAAGGTATCAAGATAATTGTATTTTTTCTATTAAATTTGTTCCTAAAACCAGATTAGGCTTACTGTACCAGCTCGCCTTGTAAACACGTGAGTGTGCTGTCGCCTCTTGTGATCTTACAGGAGATTTCTAGGTATCAAACTCCTCAAATTTCAAACAGATGCTATTTGAGGCCACCGACATGCGAAAATTGCATAATACAGCTTTAAGGTGCTTACTGTGTGCTTCAGTTTCATAGAGTTTCCATAACAACAGTGTGATGTTTTTTGATAACTATCTTAAGTGTACCAGCGTGTGGAAAGTAAAAAAAAAAAAAGAACACTTGAAACTGCTGATTTGTATGTTCATGTCCCAGTGTGTTCATTTGAAGGCTAAGGTGCAAACAATCTAAGTGTGCGTCTCATGAAGACCGCCTCCCTTCTCTTCCATCACGGGTTCCCTCGCCTTTCACTTTCCAGGTTTTACAGCCCTGGAAAGGCAAACAGGGGGCAGATGTGCCGGCTCTTTAAATAGACCTTAAGAGGCCGTAACCAGCGGTCCGCTCAGATCCAGTTAATGTCCAGCTGCTCCTCACGAGTCACAACCCCTCAGAAATTCCTGAAATCACATACAATATCTTTTTCTTTCTCTGTCCCGTTTTGTATGAGGTTATTTCTGTTGCTGCCATTACTATGGAGACATTTTGACTAGAGGAAACAGTTCTTTACAAGAGGAGACTGTTGCAAGATCTGAAATGTTACCACCACAAACCATCGTACAGTACTTGTATGTAATACTCAGGCTAAACACCCACATTTAAATCGTTATATACAGTACTATGTAATTTAATATTGATTGAGTATTGTTGTATTTGAAAGATGGAGGAATAAAAACTATTACTAAAGCAGAATCAGCGTTCTACTTAGGGTTATAAGTATAAGGTTTACATAAGGTTCACATCACATGGACAGTTTTTTTGCAGCTTCTGTTTTTTGCCGATTGAAGTCCTGACTTTTTTTTCTGTAGCTTCTCCAGGCTGCATGGAGTCAATGACATGATTCATTCCGAATCGATCACCCCGCACTTATTTTTACTCTCTGAGCTTGTTGCTCTCTGACCCAAAACGTTCTGTTTGCTGCTGAACACTTCCCACTCAATCTTTCTGCTCTCGCCGTGCATGCTTGCATGTATTTCTGTGCGTATGAATCACTATGATCCCACATCGCTCTCTCCTGAGGACGTCCCCCTTTTCAAAGGCATGTGCCACAATCCCACAGTTCCAGGTATCGAGACGCACTCACAACATCGTAAATCTGTTTCATGTGCAATATTTAGCTTTGCCTCTCATCTTGACCTCTTAATTAGCATAGGCCCTCCTTTGTGTGCGTCTGTGTGGTCGTGTGTTTTTGTGTTTTACAATTACTCGACTGTTTGCTAAAGATACAGATGTCATAAAAGAATATGTTAAAAACAGACAAATACAGGAGCAAGAGATGTGATGGAAACACATCCCTGAAACAACACTTTTTGATGGTTACTGTGGGTTTTGTGGTTCACACAAAGACACAAGCACAACATCCAGCCAATGTGAGTAAACCCAAGCTGAACCTGAATATATTTTCATTTCATCAGTGATAAGCATCTGTTCGATTTTTGTTCAGCTAAGGTCGTCCAAAGACCAGCAAACCGCTCATGCTTGTTATGTTTTGTTCCATCACAAATAAGGCTTTGGCCCTCCATTTGGAAAGACTCATTAACAACAAAGTAACCAACAAATAGAAAGGCAGCAACAGTGGCAGAATACAGATTGAGAGAA
The DNA here is from genome assembly GCF_022539355.2 of Hippoglossus stenolepis. Classification (NCBI taxonomy): domain Eukaryota; kingdom Metazoa; phylum Chordata; class Actinopteri; order Pleuronectiformes; family Pleuronectidae; genus Hippoglossus; species Hippoglossus stenolepis. The sequence continues at coordinate 12,440,023 of NC_061484.1, read as the reverse complement.
AACCACTAATGGACACTATTAGGCCTCCCTCACTGAGTCAAAGATGGTGTATTTGAATTGCGTGCAATCAGCGCTTGTAATTTCTTTCATGAGAATTACATGAGAATTAGCTGTCATAATTGTGACTGGGGCCTTACAGCTGCAAAAGAGCATGACGATAAATGCCCTATATCACAGCTTTTACCTTTCTCTGACGTTTTTAATACCGTTTTCAGACATGCACTGAACTCCGGACATTCTCCTGAAATGATCTGGAAGGGGTGTATGTGAAAACGCGAATGTCCTAGTCAGTTGCTCCCGACATTCTACGGAGTTTTTCCTGTCAGCCTCCCAAGTAAAATGTTCAAAGAATGTCTGAGTGAGCTCATGTGAGAATACAGCAAGAAAGTGTGATTAATTCACAGGGATACACGACAAAAACTGAAAAAGAAAATAAATATGTCAGGATGAAAAAGTTGCTGATGTAGATGTTAACTTGGAAAGACGATGAGATTTGAGATATTTTGGTGATAAGAATGAACAGCAATTTGATTTCCCAGCGGTCTCTGTACGTCATGTCCTGCCTCCTGCAGGCTCTACTCAGGTGCCACCCCTCGCCTGAATGCGACGGACATTTTCCGTTTTTTGCGAACACATCTCACTCAATCTTCGGCTGCGTTGTTCATACGTCAAAGTCCACAAAACGTCTCTTTTTAATGGAAACAATAATGAAATTCTGAAACTGTTGAAGTGTTTGGTATAAAAATAACACATGTACAGTTGAGCCTTCATCAGTCTGACAGAGAAATGGAAAGAAAGAATTAAGCAGCAGTGAAACCGAGCCAAGCCAACATATAACCTTTCTCTGACGCAGGAATGTTTGGCCTGGTAATTAATAAGATCTGGCTCTGTCTTGTCTCTGTGTAACTCCAAACATTTTCTCCTTCCAACTTTCTTGCCCTCTTCACCCCCAGTGATGTCATCACGCACACAACTACACACAGCTCCTCACACACATACGACCACTTCCACACGATCACACACACGATGACCCGGGATCAGCAGTGCAGATATTTTGGAGAAAGAGTGATTTCCTTGAAATACAAATAAAAAAATGGGGGCAGAGAGGAATCGCTGCTGGGCGGATTTGGCCTTAATAGGGCTTTGACGTCAGTGGGAGGAGAAACTGGACAGAGGTGCATATTTTAGAAAGTTTCACTCGAGAAGAAGTAATTGAGCATTCCTTCCCTCAGCATTCCCTCTTGTTGCTGTTGCAGTGGAGTTGATAACACTCAGCTCTCCAACTGAAGGTCCATAGGTGTGTGATTGACAAATACTGTTATCAGTACATTGTGCAGTGAACCCAAACTGTAAAAATATCAAAGTTAATGGTATTTATGGGATTTTTCTCTTGGAGTTTTGTGTGTGTTATAAAGCTGCCCTAGTTTTCTCGTACTCTTTTTTTTTTCTTCATCTGTTTAAAACATTCAGGAATTCCTCAACTTGTCGATAAGTTTGATATCAGTTGATCATGGTGTTAAAAAGCATTCCACATTGACACATTGAGTTTTGCCTTTGCCTTCTGTGTATGCTGCGCTGATCGATTATTTCGGACCGTGTGTGTGTGTGTGTGTGTGTGTGTGTGTGTGTGTGTGTGAGTGTGAGAAAAGCACATTTGCAGCGTGTTTGCAGACGGATGACGCAAGCAGCTGGTCAGGGAAATGGGAACAAGTCCAGAGGGCTGGGCCGTGTGCTTAGGCCGAACGCTGAGTTTCCTGCTCTATTTGTTTACCTTCCCCCTTTCTTCACTGGGTGCCTTCTAAGCTCTGAGAGGAGACGAGGGGAAAGAAATAAAGACATCAAGAAGGAAGGCAGGAATACACAAGGAGACAGGAAGATGGGCTTAAAAAAAGAAAGACAAGAGAAATTAGGTTCAGCCGTCCTGACAACATTGACAACTGGTGGGAAGTAACTTGTAGAAAACGGAGGTGATGCCAAACAGAAAGTTGGCCTCAAATACAGTAAATAACTCTGTACGCGTGGAGTACTTTTCCACTCTGGTATGTTTGCATGTTCAAAAAGCTGGAAAGCAATAGGATCCTTGTTTGCTAGAGAAACATGGGAATGTTTTAAACCAAGTTTATCTTTTGTACAACCACTTTTCTCTTTCTCTTAATTAATAGAAGTAATGATTAGGAACATAACAAACTCTTAAAACTGTCTGATTTCAGATAGCTAAAGCCAGATGATTGATATGATGGTAATTTCATACATCATTTGCAGTGCGACCCAACAGACACACACACGAGAAAATCTTGTGTTTGCGGGTTTTGAGAAAGGGGAAGTGAAACTGGAAAGTTCATCAAAAAACTAATGAAGAAGAGAGAAATTAGATGCATTCCTGCAGACGTTGTAGTTTAGGTGTGGCCTGTTTGTGGTCATCAGGCTGCAGTCATTACGCATCTTACTAAAACTGATGGTTTGAGGCTCTGTTTGTAATTATAATCAGAGTTATGAAGCCAGAAATTGGTTCAACGTCATGGAAAATCAGTTATGGGAACATATGGGTGTGGGCACATGGAGCTGCCGTCAGTGGTGTGTGTGTGTGTGTGTGTGTGTGTGTGTGTGTGTGTGTGTGTGTGTGTGTGTGTGTGTGTGTGTGTGTGTGTGTGTGTGTGTGTGTGTGTGTGTGTGTGTGTGTGTGTGTGTGAGTGTGTGTGTGTGTGTGTGTCTTTTATTAATTCACTGCAACCATTACGACTTTATTAACTATTAATTTGACAACCATAGGCTTATTTATTCGACAAATCTTACACATACCAGGAGAATTTATCCAAGGTTAATATTCTTATAATTCTTACTTTGTAATTATTTTCACAGTTGAAAGCAAAGTGATCTGATTGTAGACCGATGATGCTAAATTTGGACGTCATGTAAAACACATCCTGCAACAAACCTTTTCCTAACACATCAAAAGAATCTCACTGCCAAGCATTTATGTTTATACATTGGAATCTGTGTGTGTGTGCTCTTGTACAGCTATCTTTGTGAGGACCAGTTTGAGCCTACAACCTACGGAGCGAGGACATTTTGGGAAAGTGAGGACCTTTTGGCCGGTCCTCACTTTGTGACCCCCTTTAATGGATTGTTTGGGGGTTAAGACTTGGTTTTAGGGTTAGGGTTAGAATTAGGTTTGAATTAGGTTTGGGTTAGGTTAGGGTTAGGCATTTAGTTTGGATGGTTAGGGTTAGGGTAATGGGCTGGGGAATGCATTATGCCAATTCGTGTCCTCACTAAGAAGCTGTACAAACGTGTGTGTGTTTGTGTGTGTGTGTGTGTGGTTGTTTACTGTCCAGGAAAGCTGAGGCAAAATGCGGGACATAGTGTTTGTTGTAAGAGAGTGCTTTCCTGTCACATCAGCACCTTTTGTTTAAGTCCAAATAAAGATACCCTTATTTTGTTTGCAGGGTGTTTTCTGAAATTCAGCGGTTTGTGTGTGACTGGCCTTACTGGGTCAAAGGTAGAAAATGTGAGCTTGCTGGTTGTTTAGTGATCATCATCAGGTACTTTGAAAACTAAACATTATCTATGATGTGTTTTGTGATATAAAGTTCAGACCTGGTATTAACATCTGTCTCGGGTGATCCAATCACATGTTGACAGCTCTATAAGTGTGAACGCACCCATCTTGGGTGCGTTCACACTTATAGACGCCTTTATGACGCATTTGAAATCGTATCACTCTGAGCCCAATAGATTGTTGGTGGCCAGTGCCGATACAGATATTAGGGCTGATATATTTTTTAAATATGTAGCAATAATTCCAAAGAAATCATTCAATCTAACCCTAAATGTAATTGAGGCTTGATATTTTACATTTAACCATAAACTTTATTATAAATAACTTTAAATAAAAAGAAAACACAAATACAAACAAATATATATAGAAGTGAAATCTAAAGTGTGCACTGATTTATTTGCAATTCTTTTTTTAAATTTTGTATTTTACCATTTAATTTATTTGTTAAGCCTCTTCTTGCCATGCTTGTTCTTTCTCTCTCTCCCTCTCACTGCAACAAGAACACATGACAACAGGCCCATCTGTCAGACTGGCTGAAAAAAACATAATTTGGTCTTTGTGAACCGAAATGATGTGTCTGTTTATTTGCATTTAGAGTGGGGAAGTGAGATCCCATCACAAGTGGTCGCAGGAGGCACATGTGGAGACGCATTTGATTCCAGGTGTGAACTGATGCAATTGGAACTGTCCACTTGCGACAAATGTTAATACCGGGGCCAACATTCATCACTGCAAAGTGTGTATGTCTTCAAGTGTTGAGTTTGAAATGCTGTCGCTGTCTGTTCTTGCTCTTTTTAATATTGTTTTGACTACTCACCTGTCTGTTTCTGTTTTTCCTCTCTGCTGTGTGCGCTCGGCCTTGTATCAATGGACCCTGTTAGCGACACTGTTATGGAAACACTGTTAGTCTTCCTTTAGCCGCAGACACATGGACAGACAGACAGACAGACAGAAGGTCAAGGGCACTCAGACGGAAAGATGTGTTTTAGTTCATGTGGATAATGTGGCAGTGTTAGCTGCTAGCTTAGCAATCTTAGGCCCTGTTCAGACCTGACATTAGCATCTGTCCTGAGAGATCCGGTCACAAGTGGACTTTTTTTAGGTACGTATGTTCACACCTGGCATTAAAATGTGTCCTGGACAGATTTTCATTCTCACAGTGAAAATAATTTGGCCACATGTGTCCCGGACAACCTCTGAATGTGGTTTGAGTGATCGGATCCAAAGACATATTGAGGACGTACGTTCAGAACTAACTACTTGTGATCAGATCACTCAGGACGCACGATAATAACTGGTCTGGTGATTAATGACAATGAAATTATAAAGCTACCATTCTGATGTGATAATAACTTATTCTCACTAATCCATGATGATAAACCTTTAAAAAGGTCCAGTGTGTAAGATTTAGGTGAAAGGGATCTACTGGCTGAAAATTTATATGAAAAAAATCAGAGTAATGTTTACACATGTGTTTTTCATCTAAATTGCACGAATTATTGTTTTCTTTACCCTAGGGTTAGCGTTATTATTAGAATGTGGCCTTTATATTTAAATAGTTTATATTTACATCGGGAGCGGGTCCTCTCTAAGGAGGCCGCGATGTTTTTACGCCATATGTTGTCCAAACTGGACAAACTAAACACCTTTTTGAGATTTAATGACAACTGAAGGCTACCACAGGTTCTCTGTGCTGTCAGATTCAGTTTGTCACAGTTAAGTACTTGTCAGATACGGATTGGTTCAATGCTGTCTGAGATCAAAACACAATTTCAATGTTGGAATTAGGGTATGGGGTTGTTATGGTTGAAAAGTTCGCCCACTTTGCTTTTACAGCAAAGGACAAAGCGTGTCCAGTATTTTCAAGCTGTTGAGCAATCCCTGGCAGTCTCAGGCTTGAGCAGAAATATTAAATTGAAGAACATCTAATGTTACATAACATTTGCTCTCAAGTGCTGATATCTTGATTTCTAGCCAACTTCCAGCTCTTCTATTTCAGAAGTGTGCAAGTCCAATTTCCCCCAAGGCCTGAGCAGTTTACAGCAATGCAGCATGAGTTAGATCACATTAGATACTATTTTAATCCGGATAAATAAGTATATGTACTGCGAAAAAGTTGAAATTCGACCATTGTAACAAGCTTAACATCCTTTTACTGGGCTCATTCTGTAGCCAGGAGTGTTTCAAGGGACTTTGGGACCCCAGGCAAAAGGCACCTTGGAGGGGGGGGGGGGGCCAAGAAACACATGATATCAACACACACACACACACACACACACTTTTTCTGACGTACTCCGCTGGGGGGCCTCCTCTCAGCTTGGGGCCCAAGGCAAATCGCCTGCTCCCCCTGTTGCAACACCCCTGTGTGGTGCATCTGTATAATCATTTAAACTTGGTATAAATGAATCTCCACATCTCCAAATATATAGTTTTAAAAAAAAGAAGTCAAAGCCTTCTTTTCACCTGAAAGCTAGAGTTTCCTCTTGTAGAAATGATCCCAGGCTAGGGCTGTTTTTGAATGCACAGCCATTAAGTAATAAAAGTCTCAAGTGATTTGCAAGGACTGAAATGTCTTGTCTTGGCTGCCTTTATGATCGCAGCACCTCATTCCTCCATCTCTCTCTCACTCTCTCTCAAACTAAGACACACACACACACACACACACACACACACACACACACACACACACACGGGTTCACAGGCACCAAATTGCTCTTCTCCAGAGCAAAAGAGACCTCTGCAAACCTTTAATGTAGTTATGTTTCGTTGCATAAGTCCATTGCAGTCCACTTCAATCCATTTATTCCAGTGAGTCTTTTGTTTCTCCCTCTCTCTCCTCTGTCTTTGAGCCTCCTATATGGGCCGTATCACAGCGGGACTGTTAGTAGTTCATACCTTCAGTGGGTGAAATGTCACTCTTTGTGGAGGGTTACACTGCACCGGATGTCTGCCCTTATATAGACAGAGAGGGGGAGAGAAGAGCTGTCTGCATTATTTAAGTTGATTTTAGATTTTGTATTATATTATTTGCTGCCTTTTGATTTGAAATGATGTATTGTTTTGGTTGTTTCCTTTGATGTTTTGTACTCTTGTTCAATGGACATTTTTCTATTGTTACACAATACATATCCTCATAAGTCGGAACGCAGCGTCAGTGGCTCATCCACCGTGAATCAATGGGGGAAACACTGGTCAACTTGGAATGGGGGCAGATGCAAATTTTATTTTTTTCCTGTTGCTCAGCAGTTTGCGAGAACGGCTTCGTACTCAGCAGTTTCTCGCTATACCTTCATGGACATGTCTGAGATTCTTGTCAGTTTTTGCACCAAGACAGCTGAGTGAAATGTTTACAAAACATGCCACACACACACACACACACGTTCACAGAAAGTCTCCCCCTCAGGGAGTGACTGCAGTGGGCGCTCACTGAGGAGAGATTGATGTATCTATTGATCTACCTGCAGGTGGAGAGGTGAAGGAGACCCCATTATTGCTTCAATGACCCACTCGCCTCTGCACGACTAAATATCTTCATCAATGACCTTTTCTTTAGCATGACTAAAACGAGACGACACGGACATCATCAAAACAATAATTAACTGTTTCACATGTAATGTTGATGACGAAGAATGTAATTCTCAGTTCTATTAAAACATTTACTTTACCAAAAGAACTTTTTTCACAGTGCGTATAGTAAAGCATTATGTAAAAGTCCTTTGGATGTAATGTGGATCATGGGATTCATGTTCAAAACACACAGACAGACTCATCTATATGTGGCCCACAAGAGTAGAGGCAACAGACAAGGAGTCCAGTCAGGTCTGACTAATGTGGAGGACAGTGACTGGAGAGTAGTGGTGTGTTAAGGTCATAAAATGATCTTGTTGCTCGACATTCCTGAAATACTGTCACCCTGCTGACTGACATTATGTCGGATCCTGAAAGGTCTTTTTCTGCGTGTGTGCCTGCAGTAGTCTACACACTAATCTTTTTAACCATTATATTGATTTATGGTTGTTAGTGTTTAAGGTAATGATCACAAAATAAAACCAAGTAAAAAGCTACAGACTTGCTCTGCATGAACTTCGTCACCTCTGACATTTTCCCAGGACATTACCAAGGCGATCTCCATCAACCTCCAATTAACCAGTTCCTGGAAAATCAAGTAATTGTTTGCTTTCCAGAAAGCTCTGTGGTCTTCCAAAGAAAGAATGAGGGGCGATCTGGGAGCGCTTTGGTTCCCATGTTGATGCACTGCCAGTGCCAACTGAATTCCTTTCAATGCTTCTGCTGTTCCTGAGACTTCAGACATTTTGTCCCTTACTCTGACTGTTGGTGCTGTTTAATGTGTTTGTGTCAGAGGGTTTGGAGCTGAAAAGTTTGGAATGGGACCGATTTGTTGTGTTTGAAAGTTGTGGAAGTGCACAAGTATTTCAGAAAAAAGGTGACGTACTCATATTGTTCATGTTCATCGTTGAAGATTGTATTTGCAGTTAGGCAATTTACTCATGTAATGACTGGTATAGAATATCAGTAATCATCCCAGGTCTTTGTAGATACTGGCTGGATTGTTTTCAGTGACTCTGTCACAACATCTTGAAAACCACATCACTCCTCCATCAGGGGCTAACATAACATCACTGATATCGCTCACAGGACCATCTGTCATCAGCTTGGGTGATATTGATGAAACACACTATCACACACAATGTTATTTTATATCTTGTAATATTAATGTTAAAGTGACAAAAACTGTGGAGATGTATACATATGCAACATAAACCTCACATTGGACAGACGACAAACAGATTGTTGCCACACAATGCATTAGTTGTTTCGTCATGCACCTGTAGGTCTTGGGACACTTGCCATTATAGCCGGGAGATGCTTTTCTGCTGCAGCTGCAGATTTGACTCTTTATTTGTTGCATTGTCATAGTTCAAATAACCTTCACCGTGTGACTTTTGTTTTTATGAATTTGAGTAAAAAAAAAAAGTCCAGTTAGTGTGAAATGATAGATTTTTAGGAGTACAAATACACACAAAAAAAGACTCTGTTAAAGTAATGAGTAAATGTAGATCATTATTTCCACCCCAGAAGCGTTTTTATAATGCAGTGCATGTGATACGATTATAGGTCTGCAGGGTTGTTATTACTTCTTTTGATTTTGAATTACATACCTTAAATTGTTTAACAGAATGCATGTGTATGTGAGCATGTGTCGACCATTTCCACACGTCTGTGCTCCTGTGTGTTGTTCTGTGTGTTATGGTCAGTGTAAACCTTATCTCCATTTGACCCATTACCTCCCTGAGACCCCACCTGCCCCATATTTTTCAAAGACCCTTTTTCTCATCCTCTCAATGCCGATGACTGCTGACATCTCCTTGTTAAATTCCACGGGAAACATCGAAGCGTATGAGTCTGTAGCTAAACAAAGACGTCCCTGTGTTTGTGCTCTTTACGCACAAGCCGGATTCTATGCCCATGTTCATGTAGATGCACACGCAGGATGAAAGATTATTTTAACAACTGCGCTGTGATCACACACAGAGGCTCGACTATGGTTTAGGTTCCCCGCCAATACTCACACACTTATAGATCCCATAAATTGGCACAATTCAGTTTATTTTGGGACTTATTTTGGATGCTTTAATGTGGCATAGTGTAAAAATGCCCAGGACTTGTTGCATTTATAAAAGTATCTCATTAACACATTGCATTCTGGGGGAATCTAATGGGGAATGTAATATATCTATTTATGCATATTGAAGTTTACCCTTCATGTATTCAGTTAAACCGTTATTTAAACTGCATAACTGCACTTCACCCAGCACACACAGGCATTATGCAACCAGAGGATTCACTTATTTTTTTTTTGCCACAAGCTGTTTAGCTGCACTCTGCGCCAATTTAAACAGGATTAGATTCACAGTGGCAGGCTCTGTAATTTTAATTATTATCAATCCATCCACAGTTGCAAGCCACTATGCATCTGCCATGTCAAATATGAAGCAAATAACCCGCTGGTTTTTTCAGTGAAGCCCGAGGTTCACACTCCCAATAGCAAGGCAATCAGACAAGGCAATCAGAAATGGTTGTGTTTATAGTTGACAGTGAAGCATGAATATTGGTTCATGTACTGGTGACGAGAAGGTGATGCAGTGTCAACGCAGGTTGTAAATGACTGCACCCACTTCCTCTGTCTGAGAAAACTGTAGCTTTCCAAGGTACTGAGAGTGGTCGGCCTTGGCGTGCGCACGTGCGCCAAGGCCGACCACTCTCAGTACCTTGGTACCTCTTTTCAGTACCTCTTTTTCCCGTCACACCAACTGTATACCTGTGTGCAAACACAGCCTGCTCAAAGCATGATTGGTCAAACTAGAACCTGAAGGCATCAGGCCCCAAAATCTTGTCCCTCAACTACAGATTCTGCATATTCTCATGTATTTTCACTTCTTCACATGTTTATAGAGTTAAATCAGAAAGTAACGAGAAAAAAACAGCCCGTACAATAAATCCTCACAATATAATGTTCGGTTTAGGCCTTTGTAGTAGACTTGTAGTAGATTGCATTATACAGTTTATCAGTTTAAACAGTGATTATAATAGATTGCACACTACCCTTTAAATAAATATTTGGAACCTCTCTCCACACAAAGCAAGCTGAGTACTGACAGATAACTGCTGCTAAGGAGAATGTATTCATGCCCCTGTGCATTTGAATAATCAATCAATCTTTATTTATATAACCCATATTTACAAATCACAATTTGTCTCATAGGGCTTAACAAAGTATGACATCCTCTGTCCTTAACCCTCAACAAGAGTGAGGAAAAGCTACTCACCAATACAAGTCATAAACCTGCCCACAAACCTCAGAAGCAACCTGATGTATCCACTATCCACAGAATAAACAGAGACATACTATGTGTGCATTAATATGAGATCCTCCTGTAAGGACTAATCAAATCTGTAAAGACTCATCTATGCTGCCTTTACTTACGAAAAGAGATATGTCCGTTTCAAACATCCATCCACTAGAGGGCAGCGCAGAGTCAAGAGTTTCTGACAGCTACAAACATGTCGTCCGTGGGGGAGATTGTGATAATGTAGCTCTTAAGAAACAGAAACAGCGACCAACTTACTGCTCAGCTTCATTTGTTTTATCTCTATCCGTAAGCTTACAGAGGTCGTGCACAAATACGGACGAAATAAACTCACATTACAAACACAAGCCTCTGTCAGAAAGGCATAAATGAGCCTTAATATGTACTTTTAAGTGAGAAATATGCTTTTGATCTGTCTGTCAATGATGTAAGCCTAAATCCTGTATTCCTGCAAAACACCGCAGGTTGTCATTTTGCAAGAGAATGACTTGATCCGTGCTTTCAGCTTCTTCTTATTCTCTCTTCTCTGTGGCGAGCTTCAGACCACAAACCACAGATCAGTGGGATGTCGGCGCAGTACCTGAGGGAAGACTTCTTCGGAGTTCCATAGTAAATGACTTGTTGTTGAAATATACTTTCTTTCTGGCTGCTCATAAAAATCCTGAGATTAATGTTTGTTATGTCTGTTATGTGGTTTATTGGGCGTTGCATATCCTCCAGCATAGTTTTACATAAGCTTCCTTACAAACTGAAATCTGAAGAAAGTATTGATGTGTCTTTCGTCAGTAGAAAAAGCACTGCTTAGATAGTAAAAGTCTGATGGTGGTGTTGTAAAAAGCAGGTTTCACTGATTACACAACAATAAAGGACACGTTAATTAAGTTTGAGAAATAAGTAGATTAATTACTGATGTAATGAACTAAATCGAATGCACATATTTAACAGCAGGATGGAGAGTGACAAACACAAACAGGATGGTGTTTCATATCATAACCCTTCAGATTAATGGGTGATACAACAATAATTATCGCAATACAATTTCATCAATATTAATATAACAAAAGTCCAATATATGTGAATGTAATATGCATTGTGTAGGCACAGTGACGAGGTATAACACGTGACTGTCATACCTCATATTTGTCATTCTCTGCGTTTAAACCCACAACCTTCCCTCAGGAGGAAAAATCTGTCTTTCAATTTAAAAATAACATGCAATTAATCGTGATTATTATCAATATCGACTGATATGAAACTTTTTCCCCCTTGCTTCCAGGTTATTGGCAGACTTAAACTAAATTTGATGTGAACATGAAAAAGGTCTGATTAGAAAAGACACCAAGCGACTCTCTGGGAGGGGCCGTGGGTGGAGTGATTTTATTTTAATATCCCATTGTCAGCACTTGTCCCAGTTGTGCACGTGTTGTGATGGAAACAGATGTGGTTGAATCAGGATTGTCACCAACAAGAAAACAAAAACATACGGTGAGGCACACTTTCACTCCTCTGTCCATGCATTCATTAAAACCTCCCCCAACACACACATACACCGAGTGTTTGTTAATTTTTACCTAAACATGACACCCATTGAGATGAAACCCTTGTGGATGTGGATTCATTGACAGCTCACTGAAGATAAATTACCCGGCTGCTCTTTGTGTTTGTCCATGTGAGTGTGCCTGAGTGTTAGTTTGTGGCCCAGAGTCGTCTACAGCTACAACTATAATTAGCTCCCGTGTTTTGGTTGCCTTGGTAGCGCCACAAAGTCCTTGTCACTGTCACTCTGTGTGTGAGTGATATTGCCTTATAAAGTGCACAGTGGCATTTTTCCCTCATCTGTCAACTGCATAGCTCCACAGATGTGGCATCTGGGAGAAGTTACATGCAGACACGAAATGCTCAGATGGCTGCTCTTGGATCAGCACATGCCGCTTATCTGAACCACAGTAAAAGCATAAAATAGATCAGATCCAAGGAGAGTTGGTTCCAGCAGAGCTAAATCAGTAGAGTTTTTTTTTAAACTCTCTTCGTGCTTTAGTTCAGCAGGAATGGCGCCATTTCACTTGGACGGATGCTCGTCTATGTCTTCGTGTTCCTACCTGGCATTAGCACTGATATAACATAAATAACAATGTGCAGACAAAACAGTTCAGTGTGCTTAGTTTAAGTTGCAGCAACTGAGGTCAGATTTATTAATCCCTTCTTCTGCTGCCAGACTCTCCGGCCTGTTAGAACAACGGACTGCCAATTTTCTGTCCTATGAATTAACTCCTTGTGAGTTGATGTGACATTATGTATAAATGCCGGTTTGCATTAACCAGGCAGTGTCACTATAAAGTGAAATTCCTCTGTTGTCCAAGCCAGGATGAACTGAAATGAACCTCAGGCGACCAAGCCCTCCACAAACAGTTGGTTAGATATTGGTTTGAGGTATTAAGGTCAAGGGATATCTGTAAATAAAGAAAATCTATTTGTGAAAACTAGCAGTTTCGAAAACACATTGATTCACATGGTTTTAGGTTTCAAGATCTCCTATCAGTCTCAAATGCACACATACTTGCAGAGTCATACACTAAGCACCAGGTGAAGTGTGAAGGGTCAGTGCAAGTGTATCCAAGTTAAGTTAAAGTGGAATATAAATTGGGTGGTAATTAATAGTAATGCTCTCAGCCAGTCTCATACCTTTCAAACATATGTGCCAGTTGAAAGAGTGCCAGTGAAACTGAGTCAGAAAATGAAGACAGTTCAGATGTGCAAAATAATGTTGTCCAGTAGGTTCAGCAGGGCAACACACACAGATAAGACTCATGTCGTCCATGCACATTAACTTGAAATAGGCTGACCAGTTGTCCTTCTGCTCAGCATTTTCATCCCTTGTCCCATGTCTCATAAATTTTGATGATGTCCCACATTTTTGATTGGCTGTTTTCACACTGCAGATTTGTCTGGCTTTTGTCCAATGGCAGTAAGGTAGAGAAGGCTGTCATCATGGGGCTGTTTTTGACGGCAGTCAAAATTGTGCAGATGTGAAAGCTAAAGATGGCTGGCAGAAAGAAAAGCAGCTGAGCTCACATCAGTGGACTGTGGTATTTAGCTTTCATTGGCCATTTTTCCACGTTAAAGATGTGCTTGTACCGGCCTGATGGGAGACTTTTTTGAGCGAATTAAAACAAATCATTGGTACAATTTCAACTTTATAAAAATGCACACACCCTTTTTCCTCCACTGGCTTCAGGTGCTCCAAAAAAAAAAAACGTACATTTTTTTTGGAGTCACACTGATACAAAAAATAATGGTCAAATTACTGTTGTAGGACATATTATACATACAAGGCCCTCAGTCATCTTCTCGGAGTCGCTTCGGAGTTACAATTAAAATACCAACACCTCTTATCTAAGTGTGTTTGTGTGCTCTGCTGGGTACAGACGTACAGTGTCACATGGAGAAGTGCATTTCAAAGTCAGGAACATACCAACGTCTTAGCTATGACCTACAATCGCCTTTGTCCTGCTGTGAAAACTGAGCCCATAGTCTCCCTCATTACTCAGCAGCCCCAGTGGAGCATTCGAGGAATAGATTCCTATCTGAAGTACTCAGGACTGGAATCTGTTCCTCCTCAGCTTACCTAACGCTGTCCAATTCATGGAACTTTGAATTCTGCGTGTGCAGACGAGCAGCTGGATATATTTTTGCCTTGGCAGCTAACTGCTGCTTGTTGTGATAAAGATAAATAATCATTGTTACCTGTGTTTTTTTTACCTTCGTAAACAACCTCTGCTTTGCCCTTTACCTCCATTTGATTTAAATTTTTAAGGGACTTTGTGAAGGTAGAACATGTTTTCAGAATAAATAAATAATAATAATAATAATAAATAATATGCAGTCTGATTGAGAGCTGAACATTTGTGATAGAAAATGGTTTAAATTATGTGTTTGTTCCCTCATGGTTGAATGCACTTATTGTCAGTCGCTTTGGATAAAAGCGTCAGCTAAATGAAATGTAATAATGTAATGTAATTATTTATCATCTCAAATATTTGTAAAGTCCTTGTGAATCAATGTTTAACTTTGGCTTTATTGTTAAATGTATACAGATTGTTACCACCATCAAGGGGGCAGTATTACACAAAAACTACGTATTACCACAGAACTTGGTGTAAGGGTGAAGGTTGAAGGATGGGTCAGGGAAGAACTCAAAAGATTTTGGTGTGGATCTGGATTAGGTGGCAGAGTACTGTTTTAACCTGTGTTTTTCCTAACTGTGTTGAAAAATTGTTACAAGCAAATTTCCTGTGGAGCAAAACAGTTTTTTTCTGATTGTGTGTCTGATTCTGATAATACACTATTGATTTCTCTCAGCTTGTCAATTAGACAGACCATTTGTTGTGAACACACCTTTCATAAAGCTCACCATCTGAAATAATTCACTCATCAGATATCAATACGACCCTGTATTGGTGCTGTTCTCTATTCAGCACGGACAGAGGTTTATAATTAAAAACACACTGAAGAGGTTTAAACCACTCATTTACATGATAATGATCTTTTCATTGCTCACACTCTTTTACTACAATCATATGCTTGATGTGAGAGGGTGTGATGACCGAGAAAACGCAGCTGGTGGGAAAACCAAGCTCTGCTGACCGGCCGGGGCTGTCATCATTAGTGTGTGTGTGTGTAGAATTACACCGGCATGGACAGTAACACTATCTCAACTGTCATTATGCAATAGCCCATGCAGCGTGTTGCTCACAGACATATTTGCACGTGTAATGCACAGGTCATGAAAGGACGACAGAGACGTCAGTGGATAATTAAAGTAAGAGGGATAGAGATGGGGAGGGGAAGGAAGACAAATAGTAGGAGATAGAGGGAAGAAGGAGAAGTTTATGTTCTGCTCACCTGTGCGTTCATTATTTAACACGGGACATATAGATCGAGGCAGAAGTAAATGTAGGTGGAAGGATGAAGGGAAATATGTTTTTAATAACTTTATAACAGCTTCATAACTGGAGCTGGGTTTGCATTATATGCTGTATTTAACAGTTTCTGATGTCTAATATTACAGTTGGTGATCATTTTTCCGAAAGATCGTATATATTTGAATTGTCACATAATAAAATGAGATTTGAGACAAGACGGCCACTTCTGCCAATTTTGTTGGGTCACATTATTCTGGACCACGTCCAGCCAAGTCTGTCATCATGCTGTAGCTCAACCGCTTACCCTTCATCCAATGTACGAATTAAACATCATGAGTAACACGGCGAGTTGTCCAAAGTCATGAATGAAGCTGTGAAAGCATCACGTGAACGCAGCAGTTTGTTTTTAAACAGGTGGACAGCCTGTGTTTCCCTGTGATGCATTTCCTCTGAAAGCCTCTGCAGTGGTCGCCAACCCAGTTCCAAAATGTACTTATATTTCAGGTGCAGATCAGGGACAGTTATAGGCCCTGTTCATGCCAGGCATTAACATTCGTCTCATGTGATCTGATGCGAATGCACCTGAGGACACATTTCAAAATCAGATAATTCAGACCATACTCAGATATGGGACACGTGGCCACTTTCTCTTTACAGCATGAAAGGGAATGCGGCTCTTTCAAATTTGTGAATTCTTATTCCATCATAGAGCTTTGCGCAGTGCAATGATTTTTTTCATCCGAACTGTGAACTGATGTAGAGCTGACCACTTGTGATCGGATCAGCCAGCACACGTTATTGTTAGGTATGAACGGAGCAGGTAACGTCTATTGAAATGTAAGCAGCTGTTTTTGTCAAAAGAGTACCCTGCAAAGATTATGAGCCAAAGCTGATCACTTGTGATACCCAAAGTCGTAACGGTCCTAATAGGACTTTTCCTTTTCTATCACATAATTCAAAGTCTGTCCATGCAGCCCACTGCCGTTTCTAAAGAATTAGTTTGACACCCGCTGACCCCCTCGGCGACGTTTAAAAACTTGAGTCATCAGGTTGAAACCTAAAAAAAAAAAAAAAAAGCACAAGTTTGAGATGTAGGAAAATAAACAGAGAAAAAGGACTGAAAAACACAGGGCAAGAGTGGAGGAGGACGAAAGGAAAGAAGAGGAGGCAGGGAAATTGACTGTCCTTGATAGAGTCTGACTTCAACCAGCGTGGCTAAAAATAGAACAACCCTGCTGCTAACACACACACACACACACACACACACACACACACACACACACACACACACACACACACACACACACACACACACACACACACACACACACACACACACACACACACACACTAGGGATTCCCATCAAAGCAAGCTGCTTTCACCCAAACTGACCTTTTCATTTAAGGTATGTTCACTCACTCGCCCTGACTTAGTCATTCACAACCTCCCTGCACCCCATTCACCTGCGCTCCGACATTCATAAACACTTATTAAAAACTCTCACACACACACACAAACACTCCTATTCATCTCCCTTCCCCGCACACATTCAGTACAGATAACCTGTCTTTGTACCACTCGTCTATGATTTATGGTGTGTTGTACAGTAGAGTTTACTTGAATGAGTTTTATGGGAATTTCCCTACTATGTATTATACTCCAACAACAACTAAGCAATGAAGTCAAGAAAAGGCTCAATAGAAAAGGCAATGACCTGCTGTATGTGAGCACACAGCACAGACAGAGGAACATGCGGGAATAAAGGGCTCCATTGACAGTTTGTTATTCATTTTCAACTAAATGCTTTGGTGGCGAGATGCCAAAAACCCACGATGGAAGAATACACTTTGAATAGACAAGCTTTACCCTTCTCAATTAACCTTTTGTAAAGTTTACTCTTGACCTGGTTAAAAGCAGTTGACACAACAATTTCACCTCAATTAGTTGCTCCATTTAGTTGCTGCTTTTGATTATTATTTAGACCTTAGAAGGGTGATGTTACACAAAGGCTGTTTATGTGCCTCCCTGAGGATGCATGTGCTTTTCAGTGAGCTCTCAGCCTGAACAAGCCTGAGAGCTCAGAGCTAAGAACTGGTCTGATGCAGCATCAGTGTGTCAAAAGTATCACAGCTCAACATTCTTGGAAATGTTCTCATTTGATTTCTTGCAAGAGAACCAATACTATTTTTTTAAGTGTGGTCTTGTTGTCACAATGAGGTTGTTGTCACCCAACCTGCAAACTGTAAAAATGTACAAAACAACAAAAATGTACAAAACAAGTTCATTAGTGACGGGGGTAGGGGCATTTTATTACCTCTGCAGTCATTATGTTAAGGTAACATGTCAACAGTCCCAAAGGTAATGAGGGTGGAAAAGAACAGTGTTTGTTAGTATTTCAAAGGGGAGGAAAAGGTGGTGGAGACGGATGCAGATGTACTCGGGTGAAACTGTGGTGCATAGTCCTGCGTCTCTGTCTCCAAGCTGTCACTGTGCATTGTGTTTGTTTCCTGCTTGCGGTGTCCTCAGTGCACTAACGCTGCCTGTGTGTGTGTGTGTGTGTGTGTGTGTTTGTGTGCATGGGTGTGAGCACCTCAGAGCACTGACATAGAGAAGAGGAGGTGCTTGAAGTGACCACACAATTGCTAAATCTATGCTACATTGTTTTCGTTTGAAAAGAGCGTTCTCAAGCCTCAAGCCTTTTGGCTCCGTATCAGTTTTAATCCCTGTCCATAGTAACACGCCTGAAAACGCATATTATGTGACTACTCGCATATACACTGGGCATGCATGTGTAGGTGTAAACAGGAAGGCATTGGCATCCTGCTGGACATGGGAATTGTCACAGATTGCTGAAATAATAGCTCTTGTCAGTACATTAAATGCCATTTATCTAACGCTTTTATCCAAAGCAACCTCCAATTAGTGTATTCAACATCTATGTTGGGCAATTCAGGGGTTCAGCATCTTCCCAAGGACCCTTCGGCATGGACCATTTTTCGAGCTGTCCTACTGGCTGGTACGACCCTGCCCCGCCTTGTCCTTTGCATGTAAGCAGTTGTATCATTGTAAAATGAAGAATTTATCTGTACATCCGCTGTTGGCAAAGACAACAGGGTCAGCAACACTTGTGATTTATTATCAATGTTGCATTTTGCGAAGCAAATGCCGGTTGTTTTCGTAGGGAACGGGGGGGGAGGTCATGTGATAGGAGCATGACAAACCAGCAAAGGCTACATAATGACCAAATCAGCAAGCAGATGTCCACGTCATCGTTTTCAAACTTCTCCATTTTGTAGTGTGGACACAAAGTGTATCCAGACCAGAGTTGATGTGTTTTAAAAGGAAAACCTAAGTTGTATCGCTGTAACCAAATGCTCTCACACCACAGACTTAGTTTTTACAACAACCCAACCAGATTCCAAACAGTAAAAATATAATGTGGTAAAATGTCACAGTAACAGTGGGAAGAGAATTCCGCAAGGGTCTTTAAAAAAAAAAAAGAAAAAAAACGTTGACAATGAAAGACCGATTGAAAGGTCAGGAAGGAGAATGGCATGGAGGTGAAAGGAAAATTACACGATGAGAGAGGGGGGAAGCGAAAGGACATTAGAGAAGTGAAGGAAGTGGCAGACCGACACAGATGACACGATCATACTTAAAGAGAGAGAAGGGACGATGAGACGCACACATGAAGTGAACAAAATGTGTCGAGTGGCATTTGGTCTTGTAAAAGCTCATAAAAGCCTTCAGCAAGCGAAGCAGCCTGAGTGCTTGGATGACACCGAGGGCACTCCGATCAGTGGACTCACTCCTCCTCCTCATCTTCATCACTTGGCTTTAAGGCTCTTTAATGGTATTCAGTGTCCAATCATGGCTGTTGTCACTCTCTCCCAATATATATATGTATATATATATATATATGTATATATATATATATATATACATATATATATCTCTATCACAGCTTTTAGAGCCCTGTTGCTTGAATTACATGAATACAGTTCAATCTACGTTTCAAGATATTCGCGGTGTTGATTGTGGTATGTGAAGCATTTCATGTCGATTTGATTGTAAACATTGTTTTGGTTGGAATTTGGAAGTTGGGAAAGCTCATGTCTACATTTCCTTGACACCCATTATTCATTATCTCCATTCTATTCTTGTTTTTCCTCATCGTAACAGAATTATTTAAACAAGAATGAATTCCTTAATACTTTTTCAAACATTTGCGGGTTATTAGAAAAAAACACAGACAGTATATAAAGATGGACGACACCTCCTCCCACTATTCAGAAATGTGGCCAAAGTATCCTGGATACATACGCTGCCATCTTGCCCATTTGGAGCCAGAGTCTGAACAGTAGCCATCAGGGGATGGAGCATGAATATACATGCTTGACCAATCGCACGTCAGTCTCAGCTGTCAATCATGACGTTTCATCCCATTTTATTGCATCAAATGACAAATTAAAACCAAACTTTCTGGAAATATGAGCCCTTATACATACACCAAGAACTACCTAAAATGACAGAAAAATATATTTGATTTGTTCAAACAGGGCTGTTGAAGGTGTAATGTCTTTTGAAGAAAGTGATCTCACGTGTTTCACGAGTCATATAACCCAAAGGAAATGAAGCCAAAAGTTTAAAGTGACCCTTTTCTTGTAGAAAATGAAGCCAATCAGAGTCCTGTAATGTCTTGATACACGGGGGGGAAAAAAAGGTAGAAAATGACTGAAATGTAGGAGAGTGGATGAAGAAGGAAAGTGTGCCTGCTGTGTGTGTGTTGTTGGCTGGCAGGTATACTCTGTGTCCTGAGCTGGTGACGATACTGTGTAACAGGACAAGTCGTGAGTCATTTGCTCCAGAGGACATTGGACATGAGAAGGTTTTGTATAGTCTGTGTCCTCCCAGGAAAATGGCCTCGGCCCCATTTCCAAAGAGCACGAGAGAGTGGCGGTGAAGATGAGCTCTGTGTAGCTTTAGGGTGTGTGTGTATATGCACTGTCTGTTCTTGTGTTTCTTTGCTCTTGAAACCTTGTCTGCATGTGTGTGTGCCGCCAAGGTTAGCATTTTAGCATGTTCGCACCTGTGTTTCAGTGTACTATGTTCGTGTGTGTGTGTGTGTGTGTGTGTGTGTGTGTGTGTGTGTGTGTGTGTGTGTGTGTGTGTGTGTGTGTGTGTGTGTGTGTGTGTGTGTGTGTGTGTGTGTGTGTGTGTGTGTGTGTGTGTGTGTGTGTGTGTGTGCCTTTCCCTTCGGCAGAACAGGGCTAATGGTTTGTTTACATCCTCTCAAGTTTCGGAGGGGGATTTACAGTCCCTGTGTTGGCGAGCGAGGACGTGGAGGGAGGATCTTCTGTGTCAGGAGGAGCACTCCTCTTCCTCTGCGTCCTCTTCCTCCTTCTCGGTTCATGTTCTCCGCTGTGACATCCTCCTCATGATTTATCCGCTCACTTCCCTCCCCTGCTCTTCATCATTCACTGTCTCTCCTTTTTCACCTCCTCAATCTCTCTTCTTCAAATACTTTCTTGTTCACTTTGTTTGCCAGCTTAATGTAGAGTAACCCGTCTTCATTATTCTACCCACATTCATTAACAAACCTTTTTTTCCCCCGACTGTCTTTCAAATTTCTCTTCCTCACTGCTGCCATTTGTCTTGGCCTTGGCCCTTTCTCTTACTCATTCCCTCGTCCCCTGTCTCCCTCTCCTCTTATCCTCTGTCTGTTTTAGCTACGTCCTGCCTTTGTCTTCACATCACCGCTCATATCCCTAAATCTTTGAATCAATTTTTCTTTTTCAAATCATCAAGTCTCCCTGTGATATTAAAAACCAAACTTAATTACAAATTGGTTTTTTGTTTCCCCCAATTTTCACACTGCACTTGAGCAGAGCCTAAATCATCACCATTTGTCATTTTTAATGTTGCCCCAATTAAAATGTTTCCCGTAACAAGCTCTTGAGTGTTTGCCATCCAACTGTGACAGCGCCATGTAGCTCTTGCAGGGAAGATTGTAAAATTAAATAATATTGTCTAGATTTGTCTGTGAGTTCAGCATATGTACTGTATTGTAATACAAAATGTTGAGCAGTGGTTACGAACCTTTTTGCCAATGACACACAGAGGGTTAAGCATATGTTTGGCCTCCTCGTGTACACACGCACACGCACACACTCCATGGTGGCATGTTACATTCTCTTGCGACACACACAAGCTGCAGCAGCTGTGCGCACCGATCTGCGATTCATAGCACTCGCCCGTGACCTTCACCTCAATGCCAACAGCTAACTGGGCTGTGGTGCAGCTCCGTCGAGGCTCATGGTTCGTCTTTCTCTGCCGTAATGAGCATTTTCCAGTCCAAGCAGGTGTGACATTATTCTGATGAGTCAGCATTTGAATTTGGCGACAAGGGAAATTTTAATGTGTAAATATCTGTCTGGCACATCTTTAATGCTTCAGGTTCTGCTCCTGGGACGGCAGGTTTCCAGTAACAGATTTGCTTTTGCACAGCAACCTGTATCCACGTGCATGTTGAGATAGAGGGATGATGTGCACCTGAAAATAATCCACACTCCTGGCTGCAAGAATCCAACACTTTCACATACAACAGATTTTGATGGCTGGGAATATTTATGTTTTTTTCCTAGGCATTAGCAAACTTCTACCTAATAAAATCACACACTCACCCGAATCAGGGCTCATGTTTTTAAAAAAAAAAATCGATTACATTTGATCTGTTAGTTTTGGTTTCACGTTGTAATGTAGGTAGTACTCTAAAGACTTTTGTATGTACACCCTGTTGTCATCACCTACATTGATTGGTTTGTAGACAGGTTTGCGTCTTCTGTCGTCAGAGCGTTGTAATTGCAGCTATTGTATTCGCTATAAGTTAAGCACATAAAGACTAGTTTTAGAATTGAGAAAATGAATGAACCGGTTTACTTTGTTCATTTCTTTGCCACTTTGATATCATTATACGTAGTATTACTACCAGCGTCACCAACATCATGCGCAGTACTCAACACTTGCTTGAATGCACCAAATGAACTTCTCTTTTGGTCAGGCTAATTTTGGTACATTTTTATGGACTCTGGACTAAACTGAAAAGTCCGAAGGTCCGGACCAAAGGAAGTCAAAGCTTAAACATTTCTCACTACAACACTTTCCACTGTTTCTATTTTTATCCTGATGTAAAGACCAACAGGAAAACATCCATCCATCCATCCGTCTGTGGCATTGGATTTGTATGTATAAATGTGTCTTCACGTGTGTTGATATGATGAATAATGATCGTTTGGGTGATTAATAGTTCTGTCAGAGGTGAGGCGTGTGTCCCGGGTGTATGCCTCAGCTGGCCAGCACTTTATCCCACATTAGCAGGAACTTGGAGCTGACAGGTATCGGGTTGAGTCAGAGGCGGACACCTCAGCACATTTAGTTTCAGTTAAAGGTCAAGGGAGCCGCCATCAGAATCAATATGCAACAACAGAAATTGGATTTTGAAATGCAATTCACATTAAAATGAGACAGCAACTTTGTTTGCCCTTAAAATGCAGTTGTGCATGTTTGTATTGACACTGACAAGTAATCAATATTCAGTCAGATTTAACTGGGCTCACTATATTTTAAGTTTCATCATATCTGCCCAGAGACAAAGTGCAGAAATTTGAGGATATCAGACCATATGTAGTAGAAACCTTTTTTTAAAAGAGAAGGATTTAATGTGGGGACATTGGCATGGAAGTTGTCGTGATAATCACATGATCTCTGCAGCAGAGTTAATACGTCACTTCCTGCCCCTGTCTGCTGCACCCGGCTGCTCCACCTCTCGCCTGAATAACGCGAGGGGTTTGATTCTGTTGTGAACGCGTCTGTGCAGATAACCTTACGCTGTTGTGACTGTGTGAAAGACAAACGGTGGGTAAAGTCTGTAGCCAATTCACTGGACTTTACCAACAGGTCATGTCTGAAAACGGCAAATAGTGACTCCAAGTAAGGCTCAGTATTCAGATCGTCGTATCCAAAATAATGGATATTTGTGTTGTATGTATTAAATATTAAGTAGTTCTCATCTGTGCAACTGCACAAGACAGTGGTTTGTGATTAGATGCAAAGGTTGAGGGATAATACATTCAAACACCTGCAGGCACAGTAGAGACCCCTACAGTTAGGATTAGTTTACTTGGGCGGGGCAGTGGGTTGAGAAGGAGAAAACAAATGATTGGGTTCATGTACAATCCCAATGGGTTTTGGTTGGGGTAAGGGTTAGCGTTAGGATATTGTAGCATTAAAAAAAATGACAGTTGCCGACTTGTGTTTTATAGTCACCACAATAAAAGCTGATATCTGCAAACAGAGAGCACATTTTCTGACTACCCCAAATAACAACTTTGTTTTGACACAAACCTTTGAGCAAAAGCTAAATCTTGTACAGCAAACCTGCATTGATGAGTAAAGCCACGACATGCATCACAGTAGAAGTTTCCTCATTTCTATCAGTTTCGTGTCATCATCAACACAACCGCTGGCTTGCTGGGAATTTTCACAGAAATGTTCCTGCCGTATTCTCACTTGGGTTCACTTGGACATTTTATTAGGGGCCTGGCAGGAAAAGTTATGGAAATTGTCTAGAACAACATATAGCCCCTCACGATAATTCCAGGAAAATGTCTGGACTTCAGTGCACGTCCGAAAGCATTTTCAGTTAATCTACTTATGCACCTTGAAAAAGGCGCAGCCACAGACAACCGATGTCTTACTGTGTTTTACTGCACACTGTAAATTCCCCCTAACACCACTCTGTGCAATCATGGGAAAGGCGGCAGGGAAGGTGGGAGCAGCGAGCGGCTCCATGTGTAGGATAGGGCAGATAAGTACTGCAGATGATTCTCCCTGATTTCTCGTATTTATGGTGCTGTGATTGGGCAACATCGATAACTTGCTTATTGTCTTTTTCTCTCTCACTAACTTAATCACTATCTTAACTATCTTTCTCTGTCTTGGTCGTTTGCCCTTTCTCTCCCGTCTCTCCTTTGCCTTCGCACACACACTAATTACAGTCCTGCTCTACCTATTGACTGTCAGGCCTACAGCTGAAGGATAATCTTATCTGGAGAGAGCAGCCCACTGCACACTGCCGCCCAGTTGATTAAATGTGCACAGAACAGGGGAGGAAGATCGTGTGTGTGTGTGTGTGTGTGTGTGTGTGTGTGTGTGTGTGTGTGTGTGTGTGTGTGTGTGTGTGTGTGTGTGTGTGTGTGTGTGTGTGTGTGTGTGTGTGTGTGTGTGTGTCTTTGCCATCATAGGTAATGAAATTGCAAAGTGGTAGGCTCAGCAGTATGTGATTGTGTATACATTGAAGTGTTGTGTTTATGTATGTATGGGAAAACTGCAGATCTGTGTAGTTAAATACAGACGTTTTTCATATATGCATTTTTAGTGTATATTGTTTATGTTGTCTAATGAAATAAAAGTGTTTCTCAATGGGTGGAGAGAATTTAAAACCTTTCGATTCACTTTAAAAAAAGGGTGTGAGCAGCAATTTCAAAGTTCTGGTGTTTTTTTATTAAGGGTCCAACACTTTTCTTGTGTGGGCTACCACACAGTTTTCTACAGAAAACTCTCCTCAGCTGATGTTTTTAAAATAGAGATTAATATAAAAATAGCCCACCCCCCCTACTTTCACAGGTTCTTGGCGTGTGCAGCACTATGCACATACGTGTCGCCCACACAGGCTCATAGCACCCGGTAACCAAGGAGAGCACACTGAGCTCAATTATACAAGCTGTGAGTCCAGGATTATTCCTTTGCCTTTGTTGTCATCTCTGGAGCCATTTCATGCTTTTCAACAGAAATGGAGCAATTAAATTCACATGAGCTTTCTCTTTTTTTTATTTTCCAACTGTTGCGTCCACTGTTATAATTAAAGAGACAATAATGTGACAAATCAAGAAGGGATGGAGTCAGTAAGATGTGAAACAAAAAGTGATTTATCTACTATCATGACTTACAGAATACAACAAAAGGTTCTCAGAACGTGGGGGAGGAAGGGACAACGTGGTTGAGTGGCAAATAAACTGAAATTAATATAACAAAACAAAGCCTAACTGATTATACCACTAGAAACAAAAATGCAAAGAGTGGCACCAACCAATCAACCTAGTGTTTCTTAACAAAAAGTGATGAATGCAAACTATGAAGAGAACCTCACAAAACTCCCACCACAATTACCTCATCAGTTACTTTACAAACTCTTACAAAACACAACCGGTCAGACCAACAGTCAGATCGCAAGTGGAAGACGTCTTCAGGTGTGCTCCTTTATATTAAGGGGCCTTGGATGTTGATTGGCTAGCTGGGCGTCTGGTGAGCCAATCGGCAGCAAATGCTAGACTTAACAGGTGGACTTCATTCAGGCAAGTTAGCACCTGGAGAGAAAAGGACGAGGGAAGATAAACACATAAACAAGCCTGGCATGTAACACCAACCAAGGCTGCTCATACAAGTCATCAGTGTTTCAGTTCCTGCCAAGCACAGAATGGTCTTTCTGTTGGACTGGTTCCCTGAGGGCGTTAATGTGGCCCTCGACAAGTGGAACACAGTGATTAGCGGAGCCATTAGTGTAGCTATTACTTCCCATTGACATTCAAACAGAGTGGTGTGCTGACCTGGCAGTGCTGTTTGACTGGAGGTCAATTATGTCCTCACTGATTTTTATTTTCCACCAGAGTCTCTGGCTGATGTCGAGGACTTCTGAGTGCAGAGGGTCATTTGTTCTGGTTGTGTTTACAAGGTGATCTATTATAGATTACTGCAATATAGTTACACAAAGTGAATAGAAATCTTGTTTTGTTATTTATTTGTTAGTGTGTCTCGGCTTAATGCTCATGACGGTTTCATATTCATATTGTTAATAGACGACTTCCTCAGCCCATGATGAATCACAGTGTGGCTCATTTGTAAAAGCAAATTTAATTTCCGCCCAGTCAAATTAACCTATTAGCTGTTTTTCCAAAAGCTGATTGTACTTGAAGCTACTAATACACGCAGCTTAATTGAATAATGGATTTCATGTTAATTGCTTTTCTCAGTAAAATGTGCATACATTACATTTCAGTCTCTAACATCCACCAAATTGTGTGGTTACTGTTAATAAAACTAAAGCGTAGCCGTGCCGTCGGAAATTCTGAATCGTCTGAACAATGTAAATTGTTGAATACAGTATTTATTTTTCTAGTTTTTACTACAAACACCAGCAATAGTACTCTGTGACAAATAAATAAGTGAACAATGCAAGTCTATCTCTGTGTTTGGTGTCAATTTCACCGGGTGCTCCCGACCAAGCTGACTGTCCTCGTCTCCTCCTCTCTTCCTACATTTCTCTTTTTATATACATCTCTCTAAGATTTAGCTATTCCTTCTGATGGAGGGGAAATATTCTGAACCTGTTGTTTGGCTTAGTGGTCGTATTGTTCAAGTTTCCAAAATGTCTTCTTAAGTTTCTAGGTGCCATTATTTTTTGTGCTTGTCTGGATTGAGGGAGAAAACATCCAGTATCAGAGTTTAACAATTAACGTTAAAATCCCGCTCCAGCAGCTTATCACACCCACATAACTCTTCTTTGTTCATTAAAACTACACGTTCAAAAGGATGGTCATGGAAAAATTCCCCCTATGGCCTTATGGTTTAAATATAACTCTACACCATCCTTCCTCATTTGGTGAGTGGAATCTGTTAATATGCTAATATGACCACGCCCCCGCACCCTGTCTTCCTACCCTCACAGCGTCACCTACAGTTGAGGAGCCTTTTCCAGCTACTGAGCTCCACCCACAATCAACAGGATTGGTTTCTTAGGTTTGTGACATCACAAATCCTGGCTGTTTTAATCCTTTTTTCTTTTTTTGTTTTTGTCTACTGCAGTGTTAAAGTAGAAATACTCAGACATGGTGTTAATTGCTTATTTTGCTCAAATATTTATTTTGTCATATTGTAGGCACTGAGGGGACATGTTAATGACTTTAGATTTTTAACAGAGGTAGAGAGTGAGGGGGGGATGGATGGATGGATGGATATATGGATGGATGACTGGCCAAGTGTTTCGACCTCAACATTCTCACAGTCTTGGATGACAAATCAAATAGTCTCATACATATTTAGATATTATTTATATGTAAATACACATATATTATATTGTGAGTAATATAAATCAGCTAGCACTTGAGCCTGTTTCAAGGCCAACCATAGACTTTTGCATCGGCCCCTCCTGGGCCTTGGACCGGGGTCAGCTACACCCCTTGACCCTCTCTGATGGTGGGCCCTCCTTTATCTATTACTTAGTGCAGTATTATTAAAACTGAACCTCTGCAACAATAGACTTGAATCAAGGCTACGTACTGTGTATGCTCATCCAAGGTCCCACAGTCAATTAAAGCCAGGGTGAAAAGCTTCCATCACTGTTTATGTGCCAGTGAACTCAGAATACTCAAAGCCTCCATATCTCAATGAGAATCAGAATGAGGAAGGAGATCATCTCTCAATGAACAGGTTCCTTTGTTCCTCTGTGGTTTGTCACTAGACCTCTTTTGATTTTCCTCTCCTCATCCTTTCTGCATTAAAGCCCAGTGATCTACAGCGACCTGTTAATCATTATTCCTCTCGTTTGACTGTTCCTTCCTTCTGTCTTCCTCCTGGCCAGTCTTCTCTATCTGCTAATTTCTTTCCCTCATCCCTTCTTTTTTTCACTTCCTCTTTTTTTTTCTCCTTCATCCTCTGACCTTCTCCTCCCTTGCCTTCCATACTCCACTTTCTTGATGATGCTGCTGTAGCATTATCGACTGCTCAAGAAATGCTGAGGGAGTCCAGATAGACCACGTGCTGTATTGAGTGACGCATGCAGCTATGGTGTTTATTCTTACCGTGTTTATCCGGTGCAGCAGTGTGTTTGGCCATCTGACAGCTAGTCTAGACCTGTTTAAGCCTTTAGAAATGTGAGCAGTAGTAATACAGTTAATGAATGGAAGAATTAGTTTTCATGGTTTTATTGAGGATGCAGTAAAACAAACACTTTCGCTCCCATGATGGGTGAGACAAATGGCACAGGAACAATTCAGGTGGAAATGAATTGGATTGAGGAATTGTAAAATGATTGAAGGGTGAATAATTAAAATGATGTCGTATGCAACTAATTGAGTGTGGTGTTATGTTTTCCTAAGGGTGAACCTCAGACACGCTCAATTCAAATAAGTTTCTCTCCACTTTATATGATTAGAAACCTCCAATCAATCCTCTCTCTAGGATTGGAATTATTTAATTTTTAATATAAAATATCAAGTGAAATTGTGTGGTCAAACAATAAGAATTACTTTTGAGTTTTAACGAGGGGAGGGATTTTCACTGGCATATTTTACTGTAGGTGGAGTTTATTGTAATTCCGAGCAGGCGTCATACTAGAACCACTCATTAAAGAGGACGTGTTGCATTCACCATTTCTTCTGTGATACAAACCAAATGCATAGGAAACTGTCTGCATCACCTCTGCATCAGACAAATCGTGTTTTTCCAACAAAAATATATAAATGAGTAAAGAGAAAATATAATGCAACATACATTTTCTCATAAGCCAAGGCTTGGAAATGTTTTTTAGATTTCATAATTCTATAAAATGCAAATATGCAGTTCAGTAGTTTTTCCACTTCATAGGGATATGAAATATGTGGCATTGATCAGGTTGAAAGGACCAATTTCAGGTTTTGTACTTGAAGACGTTTAGAAGACTTAAACTTAATTCTTGAGATGTAAACTTAATTATAGGATTGTTCTTTGATATTAATGCTGGTTTTAATATCACATCTATTACCACATTAATAACAGATCTACATTTATGGGTTGAACATGGCTAATAGCACAACCCAGTTTTTCAAATCATCTTGGACCTTGCAGGGCCAATGTTTGCGTAGAGTTGACCATTTACGATGTCTCTATGTCATGACATTTACATATTTTTGAAAAAGTTAACACCCTCTAATCAAAGGAGGGCAGACCCCCCTGGCACCAGCGACCACGCGTGATTGGGAATCTGAGACAGTTGCCTGTGACGGCAGTTTGAACGGCTTAGGACCACCGCCGTCCTCAGACATGGTTAAGATCAGGCTGTCTCGTCTTGGATGCCTGTTGCCGTCTGGACAGAATTCAGGAAACCACAACCAGAGTTTTGGCAGGAGGACATGGTACTGTAGTAGGTTGGGATTTCACCTGTGTGAACGCAGCCCTTTTAGTTAGTGGATTAAGGTTTCAACGACCCTACCCAGAGCCCTGCAATAAGCGGTGATGATGACAACACACTTTAGTTTATTTGGGATTGATTAATGAGCAACAACAAACCAGAGGGCCTTGTCATCAGGCAAATCGAATAAAGACGGGCCAAGTACTGGCCTCTTTGTGGCGGCTGCGTCATGGAGCTAAATGATCGATCACGCTGTGAAGATTCCAGACAAGAGAGACGGAGTGAGTCGTACTTCATCGCTGCAGTGTTCTCTGAAGTGATTGCCTGTTGTGCTTCAATGGAGGAAAATAATAGAACTATTCAACCAGTCAGTACAAGCTTTTATTTGTTGTTGTGCAAACCTTCCCTAATATGGAACGGTCTGTTATGACCTGTTCATGGTCAAGCGCATTCATCACGGGGTCCTCAAACAATTCAAATAATCGGCCCGGCCCATCACAAGAGGCCTACTTCATGAATGCACATCCTTGATATTAGTTGATGACCACGACAGCTCACTGAGGATGAAGTGAATGGAAAAGGACATCTCTTGTCCAGTCGGGGAATTAATTAGGCTAATATCACACTTTACTGCCTCTGCCACCCTGTGTCCCAGGCATTAACTTCTGTACACCCGCACCGCCCTCTTATTTTCTGCAGCTTTGTCCTCGCTAATAAACAAGGGACTTAGAAAAACTCCCAACT
This sequence comes from Hippoglossus stenolepis, assembly GCF_022539355.2. Classification (NCBI taxonomy): domain Eukaryota; kingdom Metazoa; phylum Chordata; class Actinopteri; order Pleuronectiformes; family Pleuronectidae; genus Hippoglossus; species Hippoglossus stenolepis. The sequence continues at coordinate 12,409,686 of NC_061484.1, read as the reverse complement.
CCTCTTAGTCTTCCCTTTCTCCCTCAGCTTGTCCTCTGCCTGTCTTTCAATCCACACTTCTCACGTCTGTCATTTTGCATCTGACATGTAGCATAGAAGGAGGGAGAGCGCCTGCATTATTTACAGTAGCACTTAACCTGGCTCACCACATCCCAGAGAGCTGTTTTTAGAAACGCTGCCTTTGCTTTCACGACTTCAATGAAAAGGTAAACTTTCATTGACATGCAGCAGGCTGCGGTTCGGGAGAGAAGAGAATGAAAAGAGAGAAGATGATGCAAAAAGAGCATGTTCTGCAATTTGCTCTGGCTGTTACCATTGAGGTGATTTAATATCTTACGCTTATTTATCTTTATATACGTGCTGTGTTTAGAAATGAACCCAAATGAGCATTTTAAACACATTGAAACACTGGATTACATAAGCGTTTCTGACACAGCACCACCATGTTTGGAGTCATACATATTTCAGAGCGTGTACGTCTTCCGCGCAGATCTTTCTGACATTCTCTGTAACTAATTTATTGCGAGTGACTCTGAACTGTCTCTGAAATTAACATGTGGCTGCATGATGACTGAACGACTGGAACACAACCAGACCTCATTTATATTAAATAAACATACTACTGCGGATGCATATAGTTGAATGCGGTTCAGTAATAAAAAACACGTGAAGATTATTAATAATGCTCATTTCCTTCAGAGCATCACACGGTTCATGTCAGTGCTGTGAGTGCAGGACATGACCCTTTGCATGGTGCGTTTTATAATCTTGTGACACGGATCGCTGCAATTAAAGTGCACCCACTGAACTTTAAGTGAACTTTGAGTGGCTCTCTTCTATGCTGCTGCTCTATTTGGTTGAGGAAATTTCAATCAAGTGGCTCTCATAGTGGTTATAGCAAATTTTGCCATATATTTTTTAATGACAAGGCCACAGGGGTTGCTTGTAGTGATGGATGAGCCTTTGAGAATTCCACCTTACTCTGCAGTTTCCCCTACAACACTTGATAGGCCAGTTCGTCTCGAGTGATCTGATCATAAGTGGACAGCTCTGAGTACGTCAGTTGTCCCCTTACTTCTCCACATGTGTCTCCTGTGACCACTTGTGATCAGATCTCACTTCCCCGCCTCAAATGCAAATAAACACAAACGTCATTTCTATTTGCAAAGGCCGAATGATGTGGTTTTCGCCAGTGTGACCATGACAGATGGGCCCGTTGTCTGAGTGTTTGTGGGCATGTCGGCGTGAGAGGGAGGGAGAGAGAGAGAGAGAGAGAAGCCAAGTGTGACCGAGCGAATCAATGTGCTGTGTGCAGCTCTACTATGAAAATCAATATGTTGCAGTCATTGTTAATATTGTGGTGGTGGCCTCAAATATATCAATATATGTGAAATGCTGAGAAATGTAAAAGATACTATTATTATGAAACTCTAGTGGGTCAGAGGATGTCAGCTGAGTAGGCGGTGCTTGAAAGTGGCCCAGCATGCATTTGGATTTACACAGCTGTAAGAATGTGGCAACATGCCACCCAGACCACCTATGCATGTGGTCTGAGTGATTTCAAGTACGTCTTGGACATGTTCACACTTGAAGTTGAAGCTGTCCACTTTTGATAAGCCCCCTTGAGGCAGATGTGAGTACCAGGTCTGAATAGAGCATCTTTCAGGTCAATGGTTTGGTTTTCTACACTGTTCTCAGTGGCAAGCACTCCACAAAGACCCGCTGTACACTATTTGCAAGGCATCAAACAGCGGACTAATGTCATTGAGTAACAATTCGAAGCATTTTGGAAAACGTACAGACATGAGAGTGGTAACAATCTCCTCATATACTGCTTAGAAAGGGGAGTTTTTAATCCAAACTCTTGGAATCTGCCTTTAATTAATGACGAGGCACATTTGGGATTTCAGGGTTCATTGAGGTCAGTTTAATTTTTGGCATTTAGTCGTGATTGTTGATCATTTTATCTCATCGTTTACATCCATCGTTTTGTCCACAACACAAAAGAAAGTGGTGAAAAACGTGCACCACCATTTCAGCCCAAGGTTACAGTATGTTGTGAAATTGCTTCTCTGTCTCATCATCCATCAAAAACATTCACTTTACCATGATATGAAACTAAACAAAAGCAACAAATCTTCACATTCAAAAAGCTTCAGACATCAAGTGTTTTTTCTTTTACGTTAAACAGCATTTTAATGCTCTTTAAAATTGTTGGACTCTATCAATTGATTAATCAACTAACTGACTAACTAAACCATCAAACTAGATGTCTCTTTAGTGATGTAGGTCTTAGTTACTTCACTGTGTAATAAACTAAACATGCCGCACAGTGAAGAAAATGTCTGAAAAGAAAAGGAAAGGACATTTTTATATAACACATCCTTGCTGTGGCAGAGGTCGGCCAAACACCATGCGCCTTAATGACTGTTCGCCTCTGATCGTAACCTGCTGCTATGTCTGGGAATTTTGTGTTCAGACAACCTCTTAAGACTTGGATATTGTGTGAAGTGTTTTTTTTTTGTTGTTATTATGTGTGTACTTTTCTGACACTGCAATCTCCTATATGTACCATTGTCTAGAGACTGGGGGTCTTGCAGTGAACTAATATAGAGGAAGTGAGTCATAATGCTGCTGCCCTTTGAAAGTAATGCAGTGTGCTGTCACAGCACCGCAGAGAACACAGAGCCAAGGTGCTGCAGCAGCTGGGTGTGGGACCTCTAAATTTGATGATGCATAAATGAGGGATGGAAACACAGTTTAAAGGGTTAACAGTGGTATTTCGTGCAAGATGCAATTGCGAATTGATTTTTATATACAAGAGCACTGCATAGATGACGGGTTACTATATGTTGCAGCTTCTCTGTGCGTGTGTTTCCTCCCCTGGTTTCCTCATGCAAAGACACATAGGTTAGGTTAAGTCACAGCTCTCAAAGTAGCTGTTGGTGTCAATGTGAGCGGGAATGTTTTGTCTCGATAGTTTGGGTCCAGACATTTTCCAGAGTTTGCCTTTCACATACGAAGAAAGCAGCAGGAGATTTTCCGGGTCAGACGCGTTCACAGTAACAGGAAAATGTCCTCACTCAGGGGAGGGGTGTCGCCTGGGTAGAGCATGCAGGAGGCAGGACATGACATAAAGATTCCACTGCAGAAATCACACGTTTTTATGTACAGCACATAGACTGCCCTTAACGCCCAAAGCTCTAAAATCTCATCGTCTTTCCAAGTTGACATATTTATCGGCGTTTATACGAGCAGAATGTACCCTGCCTCTCACCTTCACATGATGGGTGGTACACGATAGCTTATGGATGGATCGATACATTACGTTCATGCAAGACCTACATCTGGGTGAAATCATCCCTTTTGGTTACCATAAATATACCACCAGGTGGTGACTGTATGAATGGAAAGTATTTCCAGCTACCTTCTGACCCAGGTTTGTGTACCCACGATTAACTGTTGTTTTTAATTTCGGACAAAATTTCATCTGCAGAATCTTCCATTCATTACATCAATCATGATGCAAAGGGGGACACTTCATCAGAATTATTCAAATCAATCTAAATCATCACCCTTTTCCCACAGTTTGTTAAAACCTCTTTACGCTGGTGGGAATGTCTTTCAGATTAAACTCTTGTCCCTCGGGTAGAATTGGCCACTGAAAACAATGAGCATCACCAGAATTTATATCCTAGAGATGATTTTAAATGTTATGTTCTTATGTTGGTTTATGGATCTTGGGTGGCTGGGTCGTCTTCTAACCAGAAGGTCAGTGGTTCGATCCCTGGTACCTCCAATCTGTCCTTGCGCAAGAAACTGAACCCAAGCTTTCTCCTGCAGTGTGTGAATGATGTGATAGGAAAAGCGCAGGGTATAGAAGCGCTGCATAAATGTGTTTGTGAATGGATGAATGTGACTTGTGTAGTGTAAAGCACTTTGAGTGATCGATTAGAGACCATTTACCACCAGCACACTGGACCCATCCACTGTGAAATAAGTATAGTATTCATATGCTATAAGTAGACCAGATAAGTTGTTTTATTATACTCTCGTTATTTTTTAGCTTAACTCAACTGGAAATAATCCTTTTTTACCTTTTGTAGTTTCTGCATTTTGGATGTTTCATGGAGCATCAAGCATTGTATTAAAATAGGTTTTCTGGAAGCCGCAGGTACCCTAAGGGTGCAAATCCCCAAATGACAGGATCGGTTGTAGCTGCCTGAATCCTCCCACTACGCCTGGTCTAACGACTTCTGAGCCTTTACATAATTGTTGCGTCCATTTAAGCACACACCTGTAAAATAAAAACCACATGTCACCACCTGAGATTTGCAACAGCAGCGAGGTCCTGACACCATTTCCAGCCTCCCTGGGAGCTGTTTTGGGGTGAGCACTTTACATTTGTTCCCTGACAGCGCAGTGAAAGGTAAAGGTCAGGGAGAGTGTGTGGGAGTCCAGGGGAACACAGTTGAATTCACTCCCCTTCATTACTGGGGCTCTGCTCTCAAGTCTTACACTTACCTCTGATGAAAACACACTGTCTACATGACTCTGGCAGCACGTAAACCTACACTTAGCTTGTCGCTACCTCAAACTTGAGTCAACTCAACAAGAAAATTGCCTAAAATCTAAACGTTTGAAAGTGTGGCTGCATTTCATGTGAAAGGATTCCAACATCGGGAGTTGCAGAAAATGTCCGACGAATAGCCGAGAGCAGAGACCCGGCAGTGGCTTGTTTTGTGCTTATTTTTTAAGAAAAGAGTATCGGTTCTGTCATCCATAAGTCTCTGGTATATTCGATTTTTGGAAATCATCTTGCGCCCCTCCTTTGATGTCCCGCGACTGGGAACTACTGTCCAAGCTGATACACTATGTACTACTGTTTGAAGCTCACCAGGTTTCCCAAGTCGTATGTTAACGTCTCCTCTCTCCATGTTTTCTCTTCCAGTACCGGATCGGGCAGCTGTACATGATCAGCAAACACAGCCATGAGCAGAGTGATCGAGGTGAAGGGGTGGAGGTCGTCCAGAACGAACCATACGAGGACCCGGCGCACGGCCAAGGACAGTTCACAGAGAAACGAGTCTACCTCAACAGGTTGGTGGAAGATGTCTCTGATTTGTATATATTGTCCAGCTCGTGTTAACACCAAATTTATTGCGTGTGAGCTCCTTTTTCACTCTGCTGCCAGTTGAGGGAGGCTGTACTATTTACATTGAAGTTTACTGTTTTTCTTAGCCAGACTCCTCCGGCCCACAGGACGTGTTTTGTTTGTAGAAATAATAGAGGAGGGACTGAGGAGGTGGAAAAAACAACATTACATTCTATGGTTCAACAGTTTATGAAGAGTACGACCCACAGAAACTGTAAATGTGCCCACGCTGGCTGGCTGACAGGGTGCATAGTGCAGAACGGAAGCTCTGCAGTAATTAGCTGAGTAATTTTTACTTCTTTAAATGTGTGTGTGTGTGTATATGTTTAATTTCTGTTAATTGGTTAAAATTACATTCGGTTATTTGGTGAGACACACACACAGATATCGTCACACACACTGCCGACTGCAATATTTACTTGAGTTGCTCACTGATGCAGCTCATCGGGTCACGTGAACATCTTGGTGCACCAGTGTGTGAATGTTCTCGTGCAGATGCATGTGTGACCCCTCCACGCACGGTTTCGTTACGATCCTCCTCCAAGAAATCTCTGTCTGACAATAGGGTGGAGAATACGTGAAAAGGGTAAGAAAGAGAATAAGGGGCAAGAAAGAGAGAGAGAGAGAGAGAGAGAGAAGGGTGAGGGGGATGCTGTGTGCCATTTGTTGGAGCACAAATACCTGTGTCAGCATTTTGCTATGCTGGGGAACTAATTATGTTGAGTCAGCACTGCTCTGCTCTGCAGAGGAGAACAAGAAAAGGGGCAGAGGGAGCAGACAGAGATTAGTTGGGCTTCAATGCAGGTGTTTTACATTCTTGTTGCTCTGTAATAAATTGGTAAAGTTACTAAAACAGAGCATATTATTAAGAAGTTGCTGTAATTCACAAAAGCAGTTTTTATGCTTGCTTCAATCTTTGTTTGGACTGAGGAAATAATGGTTTGAATGGCTAAGTTGTTTTATAATGGAGGAGGCTCAGGCTGGCTCTGCACACCAACTCAAAAGTAGATAAAACCAGCGACTGCATATGAAGGTGGACGACGCATCCTCACTTCCTCCACTATCCAGAAACGGAGCCAAAATATCCAGGATACAAACGCTGGCGTCTTGCACGGATGAGGTCATTTGCAGCAGAGTCTGCCCAGTAGCGATCGGGTAATGGAGCCATCCTGACCAATCCAGAGTCAGACTCAGCTGTCAATCATGACGTTTCTCCACGTTTTCAGAGCATCAAATTAGAAATTATCACCAGACGCAAACCACCAGGAGGCAATTCAGATGCTTTGGCTCCAAAGCTTTGGAGTCGTCCATCTTTATACACAGTCCTGTTTTTGCGAAATCTGAAAACATCTAAGGGAGGTTACTTCAGGCCACTCAGGAACTTTAGAGAAAGTGAAAATGGAGGAAGAGAGAACAGGAGAGAATTTAATGAATCAAAATGCTAACGTTAACGTCCATTTTCATCTGCAGCTCAGATGGGAAAAAAACCAAAGCACCAACCTTTCCAGAGTACCTGACATTTTATGAAGATAAAATCACATGCGTGTTTCGGCTCTTTCATTCTCTCTCTCTCTCTCTCTCTCACACACACACACACACAAAAACACATAAACACGTAATGAGACAGTCTAATGAGAGCTTTGTTTATCCGTCTGTGCTGTAAATCAAAAGTACTCTCTCCTGAATGAAAAAGGAAGAAAAACACATAAATAAAAGGGAACAGAAAAAGGCAAACATCTGCAGCGATACGACCAGAGAATAAGAAAACTCGAAGTGATTTCAGGTCACAGAAGTTCAGGAAATCAAACTAATATTTGTCATGGTACATCGAGTGATGTTCTATGACGATATGTTATGTTAAATTATGAAGTCGTATTTTACCATAACTAACAACTCATTTGCCCCCATTCAAATGGCTTCCCATAGTTTTCTCTGCAACAACAACATTTAGCTCTGACTGACCAGCAGGGAATTCAATCTGGACTCATTCTGTCAAGCTTCAACCGCCCAATTAACTCTCACAACCTGGGGGGGTGGATTTGGTGAAGGAGATATGTTCAACCAAACGAGTATTTTCTTTTTCTCTTTCTACGTGCAAATGGCGGCTTTGGCGTGAAAACTCAGAGCAGCCACCCACCGAGCATGCAGGCTTGGCGATGTGGGCTCCATCACAGCAGCTATTGGCAAAGATATTTTAAAAGAAGGAGGAGGGAATGGGAGAAATCAACAGATGGAGGTGTGGGAGTAGCAGTCTCTTTTGTTGGGAGAGAGACATGGGGAACAAGAAAGAGAGAATGAGCGAGCCTGCCAACATTCGCACAATGTGAGCGGCGAAGGCTGTTTTTATTCAAAGCCGTCACGATGCAGTGGGCGCCATTTTTTTTTGTCCTCCTTTAAAAACTGTTTTCCATGTCAATCAAAGCAAAGTTGAGCTGAAGGCTTCATGAAAGCTGCTGCACGTCGGTGTTTGACTCACAAATACGTTCTCAACGCAGCCTCAATTACTGTCTAACCAGAGGTCAGCATCAGAGAATGTCAAGCATTCATACTGGCACACTAAGTCACCTGGGTGCATAGTGAGCTTCAATTCTATGAACAGATATGGTAGATAAAACAACAAAAGTTTCATTTTACACCCCCTGAAACCACAGTGTGACATTTTCACACATTTTTGGCCAGATTAAAGGAACGAGTTATAACAAGTTCATTATCGAACATTAGATGCACTGGTAGCTGTCTCTTGTCACCTTTGGACCAAGGCTAGCTGTCTCCCCCCCTGTTTCCAGTCTTTGTGCTAAGCTTGAGCTAACCCACCAGTGGCTGTAACTTTATATTGAAGCTTCATATTGAAGCCACAGGATCAATCAATCAAAGAATATTAAATACAAAGCCTTATTAAGGCCTCATAGGACTTAACAAGGTTCAACACCATCAGCCCTTAATCCTCGACTAGTGTGAGGGAAAAACTACCAAATTAATGATTTATCACATTTTAATTTACTTGATGGATTGACAGATTTTTATTGTCAGTAAATGTCAAAAGAACATGTCCATTATGGTTCCAGAATTTATTCTTTTTTTCAGGGTTTCCGTGGGGTCGTTTAAAAAGTTTAAAAAAAAAAGTTTTGACCATAAAAAATCTTAAATATGTAAAAATATTACATAGGTCTTAAACAATTGTAGGTAGGTCTTCCGGTGCACTGTAAAATTTGTTTTTTCTCTCTCTTTTTTTAGTTCTTTTTCAACAATACAGATATTAGTAATAAAACTACTAGACCAACTGTCACCTGCCCACGGTCAGAATTCTATCTCAGTACACTTGACTTGGCTGCGGGAAAGACTTTGGATACCCATAGTTTATGGGATAACATGGCGTTTCGAGGGTTATTCTCTACTCGGCTACTTCGCCTTATCTTCATCTATGTGGACAAGTGTGACTCCAGTATTCCTTCACTTCTGTTGTACTTGACATAGATCTTAAAATTCACTCATTATGGTCTTAAACAGTCTAACAGTCTTAAAATATTAAATTGAACCTGCAGAAAACATGTTTTCCAAATAACACTGGCACTGTCAAATCAATACAAAACGCAGCTAATGGATGGGGAAAGTGAAAAAGTACCACAAGCCTCTCCCTCATTACTGCCACTGAAGTGCCATTGAGCAAAGGCCTGAACCTGCAACCACTCGAGTGAGGCTGCTCAGTGGCCAACAGAGTAGTCTGTGGTTGAACTGCATGGGAAACTTCCAGGAGTGACTGTCCTGTATGTGACCAGGGTGTTGTTAAAAAATGTCATCACTCTCAGCCAACACATCCAGAATGAATTGCATTTAGTACTGAGACAGACAAAATGTATGATTATAAGATTTGTGTCATGATGTTGGGTTTTGGTCTGCAGTTCGTGGAAGGTTTAAAAAAGCCTTAATGGATGCACAGTAGTAAACCCTATGTGATTGGGCTTCTGTATCATCTTCCCTGAATTAAAGCTTTTCGGAGCAGATTTCCTTTTACAACATCCCTCAGTTTCTATCCTCGAGCAGATTTCCTTTCACAAATGGAACAAGTTTTTGATGATTGCTGCGATAACGGAAGCAATTTCACCCTCCGCCCCTGCTCTGCTACTTAATCCTCACAGTGTCTCTCCTCTCTTCTGTTTCTGCCCTCCTCAATGTGTCTCTGCAGTAAATTACCCACTTGGGCTCGAGCCGTGGTTCCCAAAATCTTCTACGTGACGGAGAAAGCATGGAATTACTACCCTTACACCATAACAGGTAATCTCGCCGAGTAAATGTGTTTCCCGGAAGGTCAACCAAATTTGTCTGATGCAGTTTTATGATCTCTATCTGACCAGTACTGTATTAGCCAGTACCACACACATACACGCTCACTCATATTATTGTCAAATCCAGTAAAGCCAAGTTCACACTGCATGACTTTCGAAGTTTTGTTGTGCAGTTCACACCACACAGCTTGCTGTCTAGTAATTGAGAGTCTTGCAGTTGTTGTGAGTTCAAACTACACGTCTGACTGGTGATGGGGGGGGGGTCACACACAACATGATCTTACCGGAGCAGTTTTCAGCCATGGACTACGGAGGATGTCCGGAGAATTGGGTCCGGACTTTCACATATGAGCATTGCAGCGGGAGATTCTCCGCTCAGACGTGTTCACAACAGCACAGAAGTCTCTGAAGCTTTCAGCTGAGGGGTGGGGCAGCAGATGTCTAATTCCTGCTGCGGTGATCACATGTTTTGGTTTACAGCACATCTACACAGTCCTTATCACCAGAGGCTCGCTTGACTTTGTCGTCGATGACCTCTACACGTATGGCTCCTCTTTTTCATCCTGAGATATTTTTTGTTCTTTTTTATTTTTTCTTTGTGCGTCCGTCCCATGTAACATCATCAACACCCCCATACGCTCACTGTGAATTATGCAGAGGATGGTCTGCTGTGTTCTCACATGAGCTCCTCCGGACTTTCTGAGGAAGGTCCTGGCGCTCTCACTTGTGAGATTTGTGTTCACACATACAGCCCCTCCATAGCATGTCTGCTGGTTCTCAGGATGTCAGTGCATGTCTGAAAGCAGCTCAGGAGAAACCCCTGACTGGTCTCCAAACTACATTTATTCACGTAAACGCATGCAAGAGGAGGTGAAACGCTTCGGTGGACATCACAGTTCGAGCAACATTTTTCTGTCAGAACCTGTCCGAGTCCGACAGACAGCTAACTGCATTCTGTTTATCCCGTCCCTTAGCCGACCTGATATAAAGCAGCACTGAATGTGTTACTCTGTCCCTCACACACATGGTTATCGCTTAATTTACCCGATTACAAATGTAGGGGCACCACACCACTACATGTACCTTCACCACCTCCTCCCTGTCCTGCGCTCTGATAGGTTGGAGTTACCTAGAGTTACGCTGACTCAACTAGATTTTCCTGGTTGACGGTAAACAATTGGCGACTGCCGACCGAGCACCAATTGGGGGCTTTTGTCGGCGACTTGCAAAACTAGTTGCTGACTAGCAAGTCAGACTGAAAATCATGAAGTGTGAACTAGGCTTTAGCCGCTGTAACAGTAAGAGCCACGCTGTAACTAAAATGTTTCCCTGGTTCAGAAATTGAGCCTCAGACCTGTGTAAATTTGCGCTGCAGTCACATGAAGCAGAATACCTTTTTTATTAAAGGTCAGCTTCTCAATTGGTTTTCTCATTCACATAAAGTTGTCTTGTTAGTAAAAACATAATTTACAGCTCTCGCCATTTGCTATTTTTACTGGGTGTTGAAGGGAGTTGGGGAAGTGTGAAAACATAGTACGAGTTCTACAAGAGCCTTGAAAAGAAAAAAAGATCTGTTTTAAACAAGGTTGCTCCTCTCCACTCCCTTTTTAATATATTAAAGACGAACCTCCAGGAAAGTCTTTTTCTACCTACGTCCCTGTACAACTTCAAACATGTGTTGCATAATTCAGGAAGCTCTGATGCTTAGTTTTCAGATACTTTGAAGGACATGTTAATGCCACATTAATGCTTAGAATGGACACAGGGATGATGACACAGGAACATTGGAACTAGGCAGTTTTATCAGCTTGTAAGCGAAAATGTAAATGTCAGGGACCTCTGAAGACAAACAGATTTTTCAATGAGTTTGGATGGAGCCACAGAATCACAAGGGCTCTCAACACAAGCACACATTATTCAAATAGATCTCGGTTCGAACGCGATGATGACAAACTGATCACCCTTCATCTGCAGCTTTCTGTTTGTCACAGTGTCTGTTTGCCAGGACCGTGCGACGTGAGAAAGCATGTTATTGACATGGCAACACGCTAAAGGCGACATGTATCTTTTACACGTTTACGTTTTTTTTTTTCGATGCACACCGACTCACTGTGGGGGCTGGACTGGAGTCAGCCTCACTTTGTAAACCCGCCAACGTTCCAGACCACTGGAATCAGGAGTGGGGTGATCAGAGCTGCAGTGGCCACCACATGTTTCTGTGATGCTCTAATGATGCTGATCTGAGGGAGAAGTGTTACAAGCAGAGGCACACAGATAAAAGAGAATTTCTTTTTGATGAGAGCAAATTAGAGAAAGCAGAGGAGAAAGCCACAGAGGAGGAGGAGGATGTGAGAGTCACGATTTTATGCAAACAGGTCCTACATGTCTCACACACTTGTTCTACGGTGTGGCCCCCTTGTTTCCTTTAATTCTAACCTTGTCTCTGTTGTGTTCTCTCTCTGCTCCGACCGGATGTCTGTGTCACCCTACGCCTCGGCCTGTAGAATATACTGTAAGTATCCTCTACATGTACACTATTTCACTGTTGTGCATTTGTGCTTCTTTGAAAATTAATTTTGAGTTAGCTCTCTGTGGGATTGTCACTACGAGCGAACCCTTTCACATTACATATAGGCATTGCAAATATAACTCTAAAGGACCTCAGAAGTCATTCCTCTAAATGTCCCTGATTTTTTTTTCATCAAGATTCATGAATTATTCTGTGGGAAATGTCAAAAAACAATTACAAAAAAAACTCCAGGGTTCACCACCTGATCAGGATCAGCACCACAATCTAAACATTTCTTCCTCAAACTATACAATACTTTTAACAGAGTTTTGTTGAAATCTGATCTGTAGTTTTTGTGTAATCTTGCTTTTTGTGTAATACACCAACCAACAGACAGGGGTAAAAACATGATCTCCTTGGTGGAGTTACAATAACTGTAATAATAATAATGATAATAAATTTATCTTGATACATTAATGATAGTGTTACATTTTTATTATTCACTGACTCCATTGAGAAGCTATAAGTTCTGTTTACAAAAGTGACTTTATGCAGTGTGCCGCTGTTTGTCTCCTTGAAGTGTAGCTGCAGGATTCCATGTCGGTAATGATCAATATAACTCTGTCTAGTCCTTAAACACACACACACACACACACACACACACACACACACACACACACACACACACACACTGGTGGGTGTTGTCTTTGCTAATGAGCAGAACTGCCTTCGTGAGATGAGATTAACCCCAGCAAACACATGAAGCTTTAGCAGAACTAGCGGACACATTTTTTAAGACAAGGCTTAGCTGTAGGGCTTCTGTTGAGCAGAGTGAGAAATGTCAGTGACGTGAGTCATGCCGCTTTAGGGTGAGGGGATAAGTGGTGAACGAGGACAATGTTGTGAAAAGAGAAGAATGCTTAATATTGTCCCTGTTTATGTGTGACTCATGTCAAGAATAGTTGTTTTCAGCCAGTGTCGGCATTTGTCACTGTTTGACAAAGAGATAGAAATTGAAATACTGTCACAGCATGGTCGCTTTAAATACTTTGTTTCCTCATCTTTTATCCACAGTGCTCATTCCTGCCGAAGTTCTCCATCCACATAGAGACAAAATATGAAGATAATAAAGGATGCAACGACAATGTGAGTACACTGTGTGTGTGTGTGTGTGTGTGTGTGTGTGTGTGTGTGTGTGTGTGTGTGTGTGTGTGTGTGTGTGTGTGTGTGTGTGTGTGTGTGTGTGTGTGTGTGTGTGTGTGTGTCAGAGAGAGATAAAACTCAGGAGCCCTTCCCTAATACGCCCACTGATTTCCTGTCCACACATTCACATCTTTTTCTCCATTCCTTCTGTTCCCTTCCTTCCGTTCGTCATTCCGTTCTTCCTTCCCCTTTGAATCTTTTCTTTCTTTTTAAAAACATTTTTTTTAAAGTATTTTTGGGGCTTTTTATCATTTTATTTGGAGAGGACAGAGAGCAAGCTGTGAAGGGGGGCAGCGGGGGAAGACATCCAGCACAGGGCCTCGGGTCGGAATCAAACCTGGGCCGCTACGGGTGAGGCCTAGCCTCGGTGGGGCGGTAGCTCTACCAGGTGACCTATATGCTGCCCCATCTTTTCTTTCTTTAATGCTCACACAGTGACAAAACACCCTGAGCGGTACAGATGTATCTCTGCTAATATCCACAGCCTCCTTAAACTGTCAACTGTCAGCGAAACGCAAACAAATGCATACAAACACGCGCTTATGCGACACAAATGCGTCATCTTTCAGTTTTCATCTCTGAAGCGTGGTCACTGGAGGAGATTTCTGCTCTGGAAATTTAATAACAACGTCTCTGATCTGTCGCCTCGTCTTGTCAAACCAAAGAAGCATCAGTCTGAAACGTCACAACACGTTTAATGCACACTGACAGTCTGTCCATTTCTGTCTCCCTCGGCACTAAATGGGTCAATGTAAACTTCTCTGACATCAACGAGACACCAGAGCCGACCACAGCCTCCAATATACAACTGCTAACTTCCTGACAATCGGAAGCAAAATATGATTAAAATAATAATAAGATCGTGATCACCCCCGCTCTGTATTTCATGCAATTTGGCTGCTGCACACCACTCTGCCATATTTCTTCATCATCAGCCTTTTCATTTGATCTGCGCAATCTGGAGAGGGGAGTAAACTACAGAGAGAAAAACAGCAAGTATGGAGCCACTGCCCAAACGGAGCTCGCTGTCCAACAAGTGGAGCACTTTTTGGCAGACTCTCAAGGATCATGTGTAGCTGGCATTGAGATCAGCATTGCGCTGATCGTGGACTATGGCTACAACAAGACTGCTTGTTATACAATACTCATTGACACACTTCTCCATTATGTTACTTGAAACTGTTTCTTTTTTAAATACTTTTATTTTGTTGATGCGGTCAGTTACACGCGGCATCTATTGCACGTTTGTCCGTCCTGGGAGAGAGGGATCCCTCACATGTGGCGCTCTCTGAGGTTTCTACATTTGATTTGGTAGTTTTTCCTCACTCTTGTTGAGAAACAGAGGATGTCGCACTTTGTTAAGCCCTATAAGACAAATTGTAATATGCGAATAAGGGCTATACAATTAAAATCTGATTGATTGATATGTCGGGATTGCAAGTGAGGGTCTGAGTTGCCAAATGTGCCTGGAGGACGTTGCAGAGGGCTTGTTTCCCATCATATGTCTGCTATGTGACATGTTGTGCTTTCAATTGGCCTGTTTTGCTTTATATATATGTAATTCTGTACAAGAAGGAGAGGGGGCGGGCAGCAGTGCTCCGTTAAATTAAGAGATATGTGTGGGAGTCAGTTAACTAGTCACAGCCTGACTGATTCACTGACTGGAACAACGAGCTAATAACATGTATATGCCTATGTATTTGTACATTTCTTCTCCTAGGGAACAAGAAACTGTAGTGCAGAAACAGCAAAGATGTGTTATGTCATGACAGTAATGTGCATTTGCGCTGCCAAAAAAATCACACTTGCACCAGTGAATTGCTCAGAAACACACACACACACACCAGTGTATACTCACTCATACACACATATTAAGCTTTAACGTGTCCTGAGGCATATGTTGCTCTACTGATCTCCGAGGATGTGTGAGCTACGAAGGCAGGATGAGGAGCATCTATTTACCTCTTTTCCTTTTGTCTTATTCTCTACTCTTTCACACCATTTATTATTTTCCTTTATATTCTGGTTAACTTGGCATAACCCTAGCCCCCAAAACAACTGTCACGTTGCCGTTCGAGTGCACCCTCCGGTCTGACCACCTGTGGAATTGACGTGTTTTCTTTTCTTCTCTTTTTTTAATCACATCTATTTTCCACTCTGTCACTCTGCCAGCCACTGTTAACATCATTAGGAAGCCTATAAATATCATTGGAAAAATCATTAAAGAATGTTTCCTGAGCTCTGACGCACGCAAAATAGCTTTGCACCTTTTATTTCCTCCTATTTCAATTTTGACTGTTATTAATGAAACAGACCAATAATCCTTCTAATGAATTTTTGCTCTCATCTAATTTTAAAAAGTGATGCAGACATCTCTTGTCCTCCTCCTCTCTGCATGCATTTCCATGTCTCCCTCCTTTTCTCCAACCCCCATCTCTTTTTCCTTGTTTTGCTCATCCATTTCTCCTCTCATCCATCTCTGCCTCTCTCCATCCCAGTCCCCGTCTCCTGTCGCTCGGCTGCTCTCATGCACGCTGACATATCGCCCTGTTTGTGCCAGCAGTGTTCATCCACAAAGACAGAATGTACTTACTGAGGGAAAGGAAAAGAAAAAAAAATGTGTTTATCTGCAAAGAGGGAAAGTTCACGTGCAGTTGAGTGGCAGAGCTCTAAAAATGATGGGAAGTCACATAATGGTAATGCGATAAATGATAAAAATGGAGGCTGCGTTCTAGTCAGGATGTTTATGTGAAATACTCGCAGAGAATAGAATGACACCCTGTAGAGTCACATAATTACTTCAACTACTCTCAATCAGCTGTCAGCTGCTGGAGACCGGCTCCTGCCTGCTGGGGAATTCGAATTTTGAGAAGCAAGAAAGAAAAAGTGGTCTTTCCAATGACGGCTGAACCCTTCAAATTAAAGCCAGGGTTGGTAATCCTGGAAAAGCTAGAAAGAGCAGCCTACAACAGATACATCCCACCTCCTCCTATTGGCTCTCTCGTCAAAGCTACGCCCACATAAATGTGCACTGACTGACAGCTGTGACCCACTCGCTAACTTCTGGCTAACTTCAGCAGTGTCTGTCTCTCCGGCTTGTGAAGACTCTGGTCACGTGCAGGAGGAGAACGGGCGGGGTGCGTGCATTCACAATGAGATGTTGGGTCGTGTTTATTACAGACCTGCGAGGGCCACAGATGACTTTATTTATTGATGATGATTTGGACCTGAAGAGGATTTCACCAAAGAGACAAATAGGAGAGAAAAAGTGTCAATAGAAAAGCCTTCCCCTCTCTCACGCATTATTAATAAGATTAAATAGATAAAACTAGAACAGTCCCCTTTAATTCAATAAAGCAGCACTTTATTACACACACTCATAGATCTTTTGGGGGGATCAATGAATTATTCCCTGGGAAAATGTGGAAAGAAAATCTGGATCAGGATTACACCTAATACAGATCCAATTATTTTGTGCCCCAAAATTTCATAGGTTCTCCCGGACTCATACTACATCCTTCCACCAAGTTCCATGTAAATATTTGTAGTAATTTTTTGTGTAATCTAGTTTAGAACCAATCAACAAACAAATGGACGAGGTGAAAACATAACCTCCTCTGCCGAGGACAACATTAAGTCCTTAATATGTTAGAATAAAATGTAAAAAAAACCACCTTGCTTAACAAGCTTTTTTTCCCACTTAGATCTCGGACTGTTGTGTATTTGTATCTGTTCAGATTTTTTTTTTATCACCACGTTTAATCTTCCAGTAACATGCCATTAGTTAAATTGAAAATAAATCTTTTAAATGAAGCACATGGCTTCTAACCTTCCACATCACATCAATTTCCCCTTCATCGATATGGCAGCTACTGTAGTGGGCCACTCTGGAGAGATAGGGTGTGTGTATGTGTGTGTGTGTACGTTCTTATAAATAGATTTCATACTATGAATGGATTAATTAATAGATGCAATAGCATATAAGTATATACACTCATACTGGATTTATTGCAGTCGAAGCTTTTACACTACTGTATATCATTTGGCACGGTAACCAACTGAAGACATGGGCATATAGCGCCTCCTAATGTTAGTGTAAATAATTACAGTATGTGTTTTCATAGCTGATGATGAGGATGGACTCTTAGTAACAATCACTATTAGTCACTAATAGTAACTTAAAGTACGTTTTCTCACTACATCTGATGATGTATCCCTGAAAGTGTGTTTCATGTGAGCGCTGGCAAACCGACTCTCTGTTTGGCCTTTAGATCTTCGACACCGAGCTGAAGGAGCAGGAGAGGGAGGTGTGCTCCGTCGACATCGCCTACGATGAGATCCCTGAGCGCTACTATAAAGACTCTGAGGTGTGTGTGTGTGTGTGTGTGTGTGTGTGTGTGTGTGTGTGTGTGTGTGTGTGTGTGTGTGTGTGTGTGTGTGTGTGTGTGTGTGTGTGTGTGTGTGTGTGTGTGTGTGTGTGTGTGCGTGTGTGTGCGTGCAAAGATGCTTGGTTATCTGTAGGGAGCTAACACCAGCAGAGAGGTGTCAGTAACAGGATTGTTGAATCTGTGAATGCAGTCCTGACACGATGTGATTGAAGAAACGGAATGATGTCCCTTCCTGTAATGTCATGGTCTTTCACATTTCTGTCTGTGTTATCCAGTGATGAAGTTCCTCTGTCTTTATTTATTTATTGTATTGCTATATTTCATGTATTGAGAGACAGAGACCATGTACACAGATATTTTCTGTAAACTGCTCAGATTAAACATAGGTCGAATATCCATTCTCTGACATAAAACCAATATGATATAATAATGATATATGACCAAATGATGAGAACATTATCATTGTTTATTTATCAACTGAAGTGAAAAAGAGAGTAAATGACACACTAGAAACAATTGAAAACTGAAATTTACAGACACGTAGTGCAAAGGTCCCTTGCTCTATTTGTTACCGTACAGTAACTGAATAAAGATCACCAGAAAAATGAATGCAATATTAAAGCAAAGGAAAAGAAAATTCCAGTCCACTCGGAGAGTTAAAAGGTTCTTCCTCAGCCCATATCCCCCCCCCTTCTACCAAGTTTCAATAAAATCGTTTGAATAATATTGCGTAATCCTGTGAACAGACGGAACAGCAGCGAAAGCATAACCTCCCTGGCGGAGGTAATAATAGTGCACTTGTATTATTGCTGTTGAAGCCCAATCACTTGCTCTTATACAAACTTCAGGGGTCTTGAAAACCTCAGTGTTGCAGCTGCGCTCGCTTAATATGCCTCTCCCATCTCATCCAGCGTTCATCTGCAGTCTGAAAGCCTTTTCATACCTAAGAGTCTGTGAAGTGAGGGAGCTGGTAATTGTCTTCATAGCTGTTTGATAACAGATTGCCTCGGCTCTAATGAGCTTGGATAGAGACTCTCCGAGGACCAGAGGGGTAAATGCGAATGGTATTTAATAGTGGCGTTCAGTCATGCACCTAATTTTAGACAGTCCCTTAAGTCTGTCTCCACTGGGGTGTAGAAACATTGATGCCTGAAGGTTTGGGTTAATTATGGTAATATTAAATGTGTGTGTGTGCTTTCATGCTCCCGTGTTGCAGGACTTGCGATATTTCAAGTCGGAGAAGACGTCGCGGGGGATGCTGCAGGAGGGCTGGAGGGACACCCAGGATCCCATCATGTGCTCGTACAAACTGGTCACTGTCAAGTTTGAGGTCTGGGGTCTGCAGACACGAGTGGAGCAGTTCGTGCACAAGGTGAGAGAAACGCTGCATCGCTTTTTTTAGTCATATCTGAATTTTCCTTAAAATGACATTATATCCTTTATCCTGCTTTGCATGGCTGAGTTAATTTCTTTTGAGTTTACACATGATAACAGTGGGCAGCGTGGTGGTGCGGTGGTTAGCACTGACACCTTTCTGTGTGGAGTTTGCATGTTCTGCCCGTGTTTCTGTGGGTTTCTCTTTGTACTACTGCTTCCGACCACATGCCAAAGACATGCTGGTTGGAGTTAGGGTAATGGGAAACTCTAATTTGACCGAAGGTGTGAGTGTGAATGTTCTTTGTCCCTGTATGTTGGTCCTGCGATACACTGCCGACCTGTCCAGGGTTTAGCCCGCCTCTCGCCCTATCAGCTGGGATTGGCTCCAGCTCCCCCTGCGCCCCAGGATAAATCAAAGACGATGGATGGATGACATGACAACAGTCAAAAACAAGAAGCATAGAAGAGGACACATGAGTAACTGTTCATCTTTGTGTTACAGGTGGTTCGTGATGTGCTGCTGCTGGGACACAGACAGGCGTTTGCCTGGGTGGATGAGTGGATTGGTAAGACTGTCTAAACAGTAACTCACAGCTAATGGCCGATTTTAATCTTTCAGTTCAGTCAAGTTAAGTTAAACACTTGTTTAAATGTATTATTATTATTATTATTATTGGGAATTATTTCTTACATAAATGTTCACATACATCGATCATAAAACTGTACTTTATAACCCGTCTGCTACTGTTATATTACTGTAACTGTTTAATATTTAAATAGCTACGTAGCTTCACTGATTATTTAAATTGCTGTCGTGTGATTACTGTTTATTTACCAATCAGTGTGCAACTGTGCATGCAAAATCACTCCACCTGCATCTAAGTCCTGCAGCATGGATCCTGCTCTTGGTGTCGGCACTAACCAACTAACAACTAACCAACACTCTGTTCTAGTTTCCAGGCATGGCCAGTGTTTGTTTCAAATGTAACCTGCACGATACGAACAACTCTTACACCGTAACCTTTCATGTTTCATGATAGAGAAATTCATACATATCATTTAAATGTAGACACAGGGCTGATATTCATGTTGTTTTTGCACTATTTATCATATTCAATCATATTGAAGTTAAATACAATAGCAAAAAAACATGTGTGAATCAGACCTGTGTGTATGGTCCAAACCTCGCCAGCCAATTACATAAATAATTGGAAATGTACATCTGCAAAGAATATTAAAACATGAGAGCCTCTGTGTGTGTCTCTGAGAGGCTGTGTGCACAAAAGGCAGCTTTGTTTGCATCCACAAGTGGCTGCAACACATTTACTCACTATGCGCTGTCGAGTTTTTCCCAATAGCTGTCGGGCTCAACGATAACAAACCAATTATCTTTGTCATGAAACATCTTCCTCTCCTGTCGTCTCTGTAACCACTAACCCTTTTACCACAACACCCTACAACCTGGGTGCTCTTTGTGGCACTTCCTAAATCATCTCACCTGCGACATGATTTATTCTCTGGATTGTGACGAAACCTTGCTCTCTTGCACATCCAATGATCCAACCATCTTCTTCGGGTGATTTTTCTCAAACTCCGACCTCATCCCTCCTTTCCTCCTGCTGTAAATTCTCGGAGTCATGGGAAGCTTAAACCTGGAAAGCTTGAACTTAAGCTCATCCATTAAAAAAAAAAAAAACTCTATATTCACCCACAGAATTCACATTTTGCTGCCTAATCCTCCCTAACCTGTCTCTCAACTGGAGTGCCATTGCAGAGTAGTTACCGACATTTCGAGCCTCGTTCCAACCACTTCCCCCCCCTTCTTCCAGATATGACTTTGGATGACGTGCGGGATTACGAGTGTCAAATGCATGAGAAAACCAACATTAAAGTTTGCCTTGAGCAGCAAGAGCGTTCCACAACAAACCCATCTTCACTGGATGACATACAGATCCATGACAAAGCAAGTGTATGTGTCTTTTTCATTGTTTCCTTACGCCATTGTCCCTCCTCTGTCTCATATTTGACTTGAGAGGATCTGAAAGAGTAACTTTGTCATGAAGATAACACAATGAAACATGACAAACAATAATACGTGTTCTCGGTTTTTGAATCTGTTTGATGCACTGACCATAATATGGGTCTTTCTGCGTATGCCTGTGACTGTAATAACGACAGACAGAAATCTTCAGTTCCAGCCTTTTTTTCTCTTTATTTGTCAAAGCCACTTTTCTTGATTCCCGCTCTCACTGTTTTAATCGATCTCTTTCCGATCCAGACATGACGATGGATGAGGTGAGAGAGTTTGAGCGCGCCATCCAGGAGGCCACCAATCAGAAGATCGGAATGTTTCCCCCGTCCATCTCAATCAGCGAGACATCCCTGTCCTCCTGCGCCCTCAACGGCCCTGCCAGCGCCCCCACCACACCCATGTGCACTGATGCGCCCGAGTCCCTCTCCGTCTCCAGGGACCGGCCGCGCAAAAAGTCTGCTCCGGAAACCCTGACCCTTCCAGACCCTGTCCCGAGTGACGTCCCTCAGGAATCTACTTTGAGCCCAGTACCCATTTCAAACCACCTCGAGTCCTCCACACCGCCCACCTCCAACTCCGATCTTGCGGAGATGGACAAATAGTCGAGGGAACTTGGGATGTCATACCCCTTGATTAACTAATTCCTAAAACCCCATTGTCTTAGTAGCCCAATGAAAATAGCCTAAACTCCAAACCCCAGTGCCCAGACATTCAAGTTTGCTAACCATATCCAACAAATTTCCATTACCCTGGACGTGCAGCAATCGCTCTAGAAGTCTTCATCAGTATCACTGACACCATCCAGGCAGCTGTAGGCTCAGCCTGACGTGGCTGACTTGCTCTTGCTCTGAGTCGAGTCCGCTACACGTCTCAGCTATTACAACAACCGCCGGTGATGTCGAATCAAAACAGAGAGCATCCATAATTGCTTCGGTTGAGCAGCAGGTCCTTATGTTATATGAATAAATTATTCTCATTGTTTCCTCAGTTATGTTTTCTTCAATCAGACGAGCTGATTGCTTTCAAGCTATTGAACTATCAAGTAGTTGCCTTAGCACCACAGAGCCAGGGGTGTTTATGAGTTTTGACATAATGTGCAAATGAATGACAAATATTAGCGAGTTAGGAATAAAATCAATGACACAACGTGGAGTAGCACAGTAGACCTAATATGTTAGACTAACACACACAGAGAACGAAAGCCAAGTGCCCTCATGAAACTACCACATGGAAGCTGTGTCCCGAGCGTGGATCAGATTTCATCCTTTCCCATCTCAGACTCCAAATATACGACAGATGCAAGATCCGTACAATCATAGAGTTTACGCCTCAGGTCTCCCTGACTCTACCTGACTCGCACTCCAAAGGCAGGGATATTACTGAACCTCTCTCTCCCTGCTTATTGCCAAACAGCCACATGTTATACCTCCACAGATCTTACATTAAAACAACTATTGTATGTACTATACCCGCCTACTTAACCCTTAGATTGTTTACACATCAGAAACCTCGGAGCATTCGCGTATTACAACTTTTTAGGTCAAGCTGTTGTTACATATGCACTCGTGGTTTTAGCATGACACTTAAATCGAGTTAGTTCAAGTTTATTACTGCATATATCTTACTCAAGTTGACTGAGAGGTCAGTATATATATATATATATATATATATAAAAAAACGTACAAGTCAAATGTTGCCTGATATTAATGCTGGAAATCTCATGTGACATAAATGTGATCCACTTTTATCAAATCAGAAAATTACTTTAATGTCACATGTAGGAACAAGGCCATCTTGAGGAGTGTTTTCAAAGCAGTGACCGATCTTTGTGCACGGTGGAGGTAATGGGAACCCGAAGGTTGATTTGAGAAAAGGGGCACGTGCATCAAGCTGACTTGAGTATGTGCTTTAGCTGCATAGCATTAGCAGGAGTGCTGATACTTTTGCCGGGCCATCGCTGGCTGTGGCCGTAAAATGCGATTTTAAGAACGGGAACGTCATTTGCAGTGCCCTATTGTTTGGGCTGGGCAGTAAAGGAGAAACACGTACAGGGAAACAACAGGAAAGTCTTTCTTTGATGGAAAAAAACTCTTTCCATTCAACGATACAATTCCACGAAAGGCTTTTTATATGCTGCATGGAATGATCACAACATATATACATATAGAGTCAAGTATATGTGTGTATATACTGTAAATGGCTGGATTGGTACAGTACATTTGTCAATGCAACAGTATGAAAAAAGTGAATGCTAACTTTGGAAGCTCTGTACTAATTTTTGTATCATAGAAAAAAGCAGGTTTTGAGTGAAAAGTAAGCATGTCCAGAGAATAGTCTGCAGGCCTATACAAACTCCTTCAACTTAGTGCCTCTGCATGCAACAGTTTTATCGTCACCTCCATACTTGCAAACCAAAATCTCTTCTATATTTCATCTCTGGAGAAAACTTAAATTTTGTTGCATTTCTTTGCCTGTTTTCTATCTCAAAATTAACCTTGAATAAAAATAGGCTCCAGCCGCGCACACACACACACACACACACACACACACACACACACACTGAACTACAACACGATCAGATCAAATCATATCAAAACATCATCAGACTTTATTGTAACAGGGCTAACTTGATGTTACTTTTTGGTTTTGGGGAAACAAGTCAAACTATGTTCCCTGTTCATGCCCATTCCTTCTAACTTACACTAATTTTGCACTTTCCAGTCTTTGACACCTTATTAGACGAAGAAGGAACGTGTTGCATTACAGTCTTGTTGGGTTTGTCGGACCAAAGTCCTATAATACAGCCTAAAGTAACTTCGAAGTGAGCAGGTGAGAGAGAGTGGCCTCAGTGGTCTTGCCATAAAGATGTTGTTAATATTGTGTACAGTTTCTCACTCGCTTTTGTTAAAAAGAAGAATTCAATATAACAAACTGTAGCTATTTATCTGTAGCTGTAGCTTTTGTCTTTGCCTTTTGAGCATACAAATGTTATTGTACACCAGTCAATGGCCCGTCTGTATTGGTCTATAACGTATAGATCATACACACTGATGACTCAGTCTCTCTCCTGTCAGGAACACAGAGATCCAGGGATATGTGTGATCTCCCACGGGCTATTCAAGATAATGCAAGATATCCAATCGTGTAACATTAAGCTCTGCTCTGTTTAAAAGAGTAACATAGTAGGTATTGTAAATACAGCTGTCAATGACTTACGGAGTCGGTTTCTTACATTTAGTCTGTTGCATCGCTGATGATGTGAGATGAATGATAGAGGATATTATTTAGCGCGACATGAGTTAAAGCTTTGTTTTATCTAGGATTGATGTGTCTGTATCTATGAAGTCAGTGTCCTTATCGAGGATAAGTTGACTCTCCTCCACCGAGTATCAAGGCTCCTCATTGTAGTGGCGTACTTTTGGCTCCGGTTGCTTTTCGGTGCCCCCTGCTGGGCAAAATTATTTGTACAAGTTGTAAAACCAATCGAAGCTTTTCTTTTTTCTTTAGTGGGGTGGCAGCTTTGATGTTTACTTGCCATATTGATTAAGAGGTGACTGGCTGTTTTCTTTTTGTTTGTAGTAAACCTGCTGTACTTTGATTTTGTGGTTGCTGTATTATATGAAGGAAAAATCTTAATTAGTTTATCTTTTCTTTTTTTTTGATAAAAGGACCAAGCTCTTCACTCCTCCTCCCCCTGATGCTGTTTGCATTCGGCCAGGCTGTTGTGCTGTCTTCTGATAACTGGGACCTGTCTCACCATCCAGGGTCACTGAGCTAGCTGGAGAACCGACACGGTTTTAGATCATCCAGCTTGCTTCATTAATCCTGTTTTGTGAAACAGCCTCCAGAAGTGCCATATTTGATCGGCTGCTGGAAGTCCCTCTCAGTTCTTCCTCTTCTACTATTATTGTATTTGGTATATTTTTACTGCCCTTTGAGGTTCATGCTTTGTTGTAATTATCGTTTAACTTTTTTTCTGAAATAGACAAATAAACTTTACTAGCTATTGCAACAGTGTGGTTTTTTCCTTGTTGATCTTCTCACCACATGTTTCATATAATCTCATGTGCACGTTTTATTTATGAAAACTGCAGCTGGCAACAGTATCTTGCTAAAGCATGATTGGCCCTGATGAAAACTGATCTTTTCCCCCTTTACCACCAGCTGATGTTGATCTTCTGTCAATGTTGATGGGGGAAAATCCACCAATGATGCATTTGTGGACCATTTTTTCCAGATGTATTTTTTATTATTTCTCTGGATTACCGACTAAATTACCTATAGCATGCTGTTACAGCCAATGGTGATAGAAATATGGAGATATTTACTTATAAACATACTTATAAAAGTCCTCCGTTCCAAATGTTTATGAAAGAACCCTGTGTTTAAAATTCAAAGCAGTCATTTTGTAGCAGATTTAAGCCTCTTGGAGAGATATTATTGGATTTTTAATACTGATGCGTCACTATGGTGGTTGTATTTTAATAATGCAGGCTGCTGGCAATTGTGGAGCTAATTTAAATTACTTTTCACTGTTTGGTTTATTATTGAACAAGACAAATAATTCATACAATACAAACCATATTTCAGAAACTGAGCATACACTTTTCAGCAAAGTAACAAGTTCTTAATCTGACAGATTAATGTAGTGGAGTAAGATGAATATTTTTCTCTCAAATCAAAAAACCCAGATAGAAGATGGACAACATGCTGCTCTATCGCTGCCACAGTGTCTACTAGTGTTAATTATTTCCCTCTCCACCTACATATAGTGCCAAGGTACTTTCTCTGGTGTGTTGTTGAGAGAACTTCTTGTAAACTTGTAAACATCGAGGCAAGTTGAAATAAACACAGCACTCCTGCAACTAGAAGTTAGGAGATGCTCAAGATAATGATTTCATTAAAGAAAATGAAATATGCTATTCGGTAGATGAAATGATTTTATTAAATTCAGATAACAAGTTTCTCTCAAATTACACTCGATCAATGTGTTACAACGCTTCTCACATTTACTCTATAACTTTAACAGCAGCAAAATCACAACACTGATCCAGAGACCTTGTGATAGACTCAAAGGGGGCCCTCCTGTGGATATTGTGTTAACTGCAGCTGTAGTCACAGAGGAGGGCGAGGGGAAGACGTAAATTCCCTCACACGTCCTCAAATTTCATCCTTTGTCCACAACCAACTTGACATGCTTTTTTTCAAACACATTTACCAGAGAAAGCTTCCTCTTACTGTGTTGCAATGGGCCTGTGAAGCAACCAGATCATTAAAAACAGCTGCAGATAGATAATGATTTAAATCAAACTAAATTACATTATTCAGATTCCCGCCGATTAACGTCCCTTTCTCCATTAACCAACATCACGTGGTGATATTGAATTTCAGGTAAGATATTGTACAGCATGAAAAATAATAAAAAGGCAAACATGCACTATAAACACAAGGAAATATAAAAACAGGGTGGAGGGATTATTTTCTGTGCGGAGTAGTGTCAGTGTCTGAAATCTTCCTCAAAAGGCAGCACCCTGCACCAATAAACTCCTCCAGGAGCACAGGGCAGCAGCTACGGTGCAGCAGCAGTGATCCACAGGGGCAAAACAAACAAAACAACCTCTGGCAATAACTTGCTACTTCTCTGAAGCTGAATGTGACTCAAAAGGAACTTTTAACACAGATCTTATCTTGTTGGACTGACTAGTGAACAGTGAGGGGTTTATTCAGTAAATGTGTCACACTGGAACTGTATGAAAATCAGGGTATGATTTTGTAAAGGGAATAGCAGATCCAGGGGGCAGTGGCCCCATCTGATTGGCCCTTGAAGCGCCCCTGTCCTGTGAGCAGTCTTAAAAAACTAGTCACTTACCAACAATAAATATGACAATTTGTTAAGAATGTTGATTTTTAAAGCACACAACACATGTGGCTTTGCACAAAGCTATAGAGCAAACAGTAAAATAGGTCTGACTTAAATGGGCACCTTACTGAATCAGGGATTGTGCCTGGATCTTTTTAGCCCCTGATTTAGAAAAGTCTTAGATTAGTGCAAAATACATTGGTCATGTGGCTTCTTCAGCCGTGTTAAGAGAAAAGAACATTCTGAAAACAGACAATATAAACAGACATAAATGCACAATTTGGAAAAAAACTTGATCTTTTATTACTTTGGACAGAATTCAATGCAACTCAGTACAATTATTGTAATAATATGACTGTATACAATGACAAATTCTTGATATTCATTACATTTTTTATGCAACTACAAAAGTGAGTCATGTGTTTTGCTTCCCCAGGCTCTTAAACGGTTCATTTAAAAAAATGTGAAGTGTTAGCTAAGTACCCGATTAAAGAATAGTCGTCATTGTTTTGTGGGTTCCTTCACACGTACAACAGAGAACACGTGGGGTTGTTGATTTTTAAAAAGGGAACAGTTCAATCTGGAGAGAGTTTTGCGTGTACTCTTCAGTTTATACACCACCTCACACGGCAGACTCTTGAGGTCAGATCTCCTCTCCATCTTTGCCACTTTGAAGACCTCATAGGGAGGAATGAGCGCTTCTCTCTCTGCCTCTCCGAGCTTCGAGTACAGCGAGATGTCCGCTCCGGAGCACGTCACAATCTCAAAGCACGACTTGTCGCCGAACCTTTCAGAGCTGGGGTACCATCCCATTGAGCTGGAGGTAAAAGAGCCAAAGCGAATCAGCTTGTTGAGGACGTCCTGACTGAAGTAGCTGTCGACTCTCCTGTACCCAGTCAGACATCTTTCCGCTTCAGGTTTACGAGCGCTGAGCGTCTGAAGGGCGTCGGTCAGGAAAAAGTGAAGTGCGTGATACTTGAACGTGGTCATGTACACAGATCTATTAGTTCGAACTGCATCGTTGAACTCGAGATATACGCTGGGCTTGTCGAGGCTGTAAACATAGAGAGCCATGATCTGTTCTCTGCCCAGGCCCGTGGACGGCCTCTTTCCCTTACGCTTCCATTGTTTGTTGTAATATTTCTCTGCCACACCCCAGGCCAGCATGAAATCTTTGTCTTTGTTTTTCTCATTTGCCAGGTACTGCTTCTGCACTCTGGTCTCCATCTTGTCTCTGCAACCTGCGTACATGTCGTCAACAGCGTTCGGAGCCAGATCCAATGCAGGTTGTCCTTTTAATCCCAATTCTGCAGAGTTCTGCAACAACACATAATGAGGGTCAGGACGCAGCGATCACACTAAAGCAAGGAACCTAACAATATATACACTACCTTTGCAAAAGCTATAGAGATTCCATAGGTCGTCAGCAATGCAGCCCAAACTCCCATCATGGTCATTTATTTTCCTCCAGCAAAGAAAGCTACACATACAAAATACCTCTTTTTTTGTTGTTGTGATATCGGAACAGGGTCAAAAGCAAATATTTCACAGGCTTGTTTGGAGTAAACACTAAGAATATCAAGGAGAGAAATAAAGACTTCTGCTCACAGGTCACGACTCACATGCTGTAGTGACACTTCACAGACTAAAGGGAGCACAGGCTTCTCTCTCACCTGCGGCAGGTTATTCCAATCAGGGTGAAACACATTCAAACACTCCCCCTCCGTTGCCATGGAAAATAAAGGTCCGTGCATTTTATAGTGAAGCAGTAGCCAAAGTCTATGAAGAGGCAACATGAGGAGAATATCAGGAAGAAAAGTTATCAGAGACTGTGAAATAAAGCATGACATTAGTCTTAGATAAGATACGGATAAGATAAGAATAAGTTGAGACAATCATTTATTAGTCCCACTACAGGGAAATTTGCTATATTGCAACAGCAAAGAGGACATTCAAAACATTACTATAAGAAAAAATACAATATATATACAAGAAAATGTACTAAAAATACATACATGTATGTATATATATATATACACACACACAATGTAAACAGATACAGATTTACAGTGTGGCCAGAGTGGCACAGTTGAATGAGAGAGTGCAGGATCATTTCTCTACAAATGGATCTTTGGCCTTTCTGCATCACTGATATGAAAATGTTTTTAAATGTCACATATACAGAAAAAAAAAAATTGTGTATTGAAACTGCTCTTTTAGTTCTTTGTTTTAAATAATAAACAATATACCACAGCATATACTTATGTTTGAACTGTTTTAATACATCAATTAATTACAATGTCCCACAGTCAGCCTTGTTTCATACAATGAAGTTCATTTATTCGAGCAGCGTTCTTGAGCACTGTGAAATAAATGTTTGAAATGCTAAAAATATTTGTTTTAGCCTAAAACCTAAATCCTATTATACTTTATTTGATTGTATTTTATACTTTTACTTCTCTTTGTTTTTATTTATTGTGCAGCACTTTGATCAAGTGTGTTTTTTTAAATGAGCTTTAAAAATAGAATTCAACAAAACACTTGAAGAAATAATAACCATCAGTATCACACATGCTAACATCGTTGCAGCTCTGCTTCAGTATCAGTTTGTTGAATCCAAAAACGTCTCTGTTAGTCTTTTATTCAGTTTGCAGTTGAGATCTCTCCTTGGCGTTTTGGTGCTGTGGAGCTTGTAGACCACGGTGCACCTCGGGTCATCCGTCAGGACGTCGGTGATCTTGAAAACCTCGTAGGGAGGAATCAGTATCTGTCCTTTCATCCTCGTAGCAGAGTAATATGTCACATCAGCGCTGAAGCATGTAAAGATCTCAAAACAAGACACGCTGCCATTAGCTTCAAATGACTGCTCAGCTGAAGCTGCCAAAGTGAAAGCACCAAACCGCATGTTGGTGTTGATGACATCCTGGTTGAACTGCCTCCACGTCCTATGATAAGCGCTTCTGCACAATATCTGACTGTGATGCAGCACTTGGATGGCATCAGTCAGGTAAAAGTAGAAGTGGTGGTACTTGAATTCATGAGTGCTGTACTTGTGTTTCCCTGTTCTCACTGCTGTGTTGAAATCCTGCTGTATGCGTTTCCCTTCCGTGAACATGTACAGAGCGACAGCGTGGCCTTTTTTCAGGCCCTCGTGTGCAGGTTCCTTTGCATGTCTTTCAGCTGAGGACCTGGCCGAACTGAAGTTTCTGTTGGCGCCCCACTCAAACGAGAAGTACAGGTTGACCAGGTAAGTCGCTTCAGATCGGCAGCCGCCGTACATGTCGTCAACGGAATCTGTCGCCATATCCAGAGGTAGAGTCTTGGTGTTCTGCAGGGGCGGATAGGAAACAACTGTATGAGCACAATGAAAAGTTGCAGAAGGTTTGTGATGTGACATTTCTGCTCTTAAACATAAATAAATTCATAAATAATGCCATCCCACCTCGGCAGGTTGCTGAGGCCACCAGAGAATCAGATATGGGTCATGATACAACATGAGCACCAGCGCCAACAACACACAGACAGGTGCCCACTTTCTCACTGATCTCATCTTCCACTGTGGCTTTTCATTCAAACTTCATATCTAAGTGGGAAACAGAAAGAATCAACTTTACTTTGATTTACATGCACAATTTGAATGATTAAATCTGCAAGTAAGAGGCTCCTTCTTATTCTCCTCTAACAACACATGGTATCTGTTTTCTCTTACCTCTCCTCTGCAAAGTGCTCTCAGCAGCGGCATGGCGTTCTTTTGAGTAATCACACGGAGAGTGCGGATGCAGTGTCGGCAGGAAAGTCTCCTCTCACAGGATTTACTGGAACAACCACACGGCGCAGACGTTGCTCAGCACCTTCACTCAAAAGTGCAACAAGGGAATCCAGATCAGATTTTGCATGTAATGTTTAAACAGATGAATAGAAACTGTTTAACTGACAAAAAATATCTTTAAGAATGTTCTTTTTGTAGTTTTTGGTTTGAAGCATTTTCCCATGTTGTGTGTAGATATTTGAGT
This sequence comes from Hippoglossus stenolepis, assembly GCF_022539355.2. Taxonomy (NCBI): domain Eukaryota; kingdom Metazoa; phylum Chordata; class Actinopteri; order Pleuronectiformes; family Pleuronectidae; genus Hippoglossus; species Hippoglossus stenolepis. The sequence goes on along the minus strand of NC_061484.1, from coordinate 12,378,866 downwards.
GAGATTTTACAGTGGTTGCACCTGTAGATCCTGTTTGGCCACTTTCTCATAAACAAAGGCGAGTCTTTGAGTCTTTTACTACAGTGTGCACATGAAACGGCTCCTTCAGAATAATAGAGAGAAAACCACACAAGCACGCTTACACACACAAAAAAAAAAAACTGTCTTCACAGGAAAGAGCTTAACAAAGACGAGGTCGGGTGGATCGATTGGACAATTTATATGTTACAAACATTCCCTTTTTCATGGCAGAACATTCAAATTTGCCATGCAGCCACGGACACACCATTTGATGAAAACACACACATTTCATGATGCGTCATCATCAAGGTCTTGAGGCTTTTCTGACCAAGTTTGAGTGGAATTTGGTCTTTAGAACTATGAAAAGATGACATTTCCTGTTGTGGGTGGCACTACGACAATAACTGAATATTGACAGGTAGACGTCTTTGAGCCAGGACTCTCAACCATGTGACATTTGGTAAAGATTGGACAATTTATACGTGTCTCAACGTCTTGAGACAAGTATTTGAAAACTTATTTACTTATTTGCTGTCTCCACTGTAATATATTGCATGGCATTCGGATAAAGCAGCCTATCAACCAAAGCAAACTCTGGGCCAGCCACACTTCTGTCACCCAAGCAAATAAAACATAGACACAAAGCCATAGGATCAGCCACTTAGCATTTGCTCTTTAATTGGTGGAGAGTAGGATTTAATGGCAGCTTTTTAATGGTAGAATAGGTCAGAGCTGGAGACTGGTGTCACCTGTCAGAGGGCGAAGAAGATTCATGACGACACAACCTCACTGCAAAGCCAAATGACACATAAAGTACCATTTACCTGGAATACTGGGCTTCTCATGCTCATGAAGGAAGTAGTCACTGTCAGGAAGTATATCACTGTACAATTTAATCAGATTTACAGATTATTTCACAATCGCCCATTGTTGTAATCTGACGCTGTCGGAAAAAAATTCTGCCCCTTTTAAAGTGTCATCAACCTTATTGAGGGAGTGAAGAGGTGAAAGTATGTCCGCCACTCGGGTAGGATTATTTTCTTGACTGTATTATTTCAGTCTGTGTAAAATGGCTGACACACACTGAGTATATCAAGCAAAGCATTGACACAAAATATGCCGCTTAGCAGGATTACAGGGGTTTACATTGGAGCACCACACGTCCTCACCTGGAGTCGACCACAGGTCATGTGCAGGTTCGCTGAGATGTGCTCTGTTCTGTTTAGCACCATCATGAAACAGAACGTTGATGAGTTGTGAGAAACTTTATATAGAACTTTAGTTTGTGTTTTTATTTACAGAGTTGTACCTGCTCAAATTTTAAATTTTCATTGTACTTGTGTCATTTAAAAAAAAAAAAGAAGAAAACTTATACCTTCAGATTAATTTGAAAGATTGTACACATATGCTGCATTCTACAGAGAACAACAAGCACTACTTGCATATAGTATGGGCTACTTTTACATTGATTTGATATCGACTTCATGGTTGGTGCTAGACTGGATCAACTGGAGGGACAATGCATTTGGGAATTTGGGGTTATTTGCCGTCCAATCTATTACCGAATCAGTTTAGTTTTGGGCCCATGGGTTAGGGTTCATGTAGACTAGGTTTGTTTTTGGCATGGGGGTCGGGCATCCAACTGTTAAGAGCAGCCACTGGCAGTTACATAAATCGGCGCCTATGATTGTGTAAACGCCCCAAAATACACACAATGGCTTTACTCAAAGAGGTTAAGCTGTGTGTGTGTGTGTGTGTGTGTGTGTGTGTGTGTGTGTGTGTGTGTGGGTTAATTAAAGGAAGAAGACATGAGGAAATAGGGACAATTACACCTGAGTGTTGCTGCTCTGACTGTGCCAGGAGGAAAACTACTTAGTAGATTAAATCCATGTCGTGGAATATCGGTTTCTTGTCCATCTAGGTGTGTGTTAGTGTGAGTCACTGTGAAGGTTACACAATGGCAACAACTCATGACACATGATCAAACATTGCAGAGTATATGGATGAATAATCTAGAAAGTAGCACAACCATCTCTGGCACAACTTAGCCAAATATCTATGTGTAATCTTTACCGCGGTTACAATGAATGTCTCAAAGTGACATGTTTTCTTATCAGGGAGTGTCTTGGGTGAGGCCAGATGAGGAGAAAGCTCTTTTGTATCATTGTATGCAGCTGACAGCCATCAAAACATCACTATTTGTTAAATCATTGCTCTTATTTGGTAAAAGTTACTAGTGGTCAGTATTTTGATGGTCACAAATGTACAAACACGTACAAACAGAGACATGGAATGGATCCTTTCATCCTTTCGACTGGAAACGATACATCAAACCCTCACACCCATGACAAACACATGTCATCTTGACATGTGTTTGTCATGGGTGAAAAAACAAAAAGGGTGTGTGTGGGACGTTGAGTATAAAGGGAAAGGAATGAGAGCGCACACTCAGACACACACACACAAGAGTGGGGAGATAACACACAGATGATCTACACACAATATCATCTACCTGGTGTAATTCTGACATAGTGAGACTGAAGCGGTGGCAAACACCTGAATACGACTGGAAAGTTAAAGAGCTCACCAAGGTAAGAGCGTACAAATCATCTATTGATATTACGAAGCTCAAAATTGATTAATGTCTTCAGTTTATATTAAATTGTATGAGTAGTAATACTACACATCTTGTAACATTTGTGATAATATTGATTTAAAGTATATGTTTTTGTGGAAATATTGGCGTTTATATATTCTAATAGAGAATTGTTCAGTTTTTCAAATTAAGTATTTTCTGGTATCTGAAAACATGAGATGCAGCTTAACTTATTTTTGGGGCACTTATTGTGAACAAATGTCATATTTGATTTAGAGTGATTATTGGGTTTATTATATTATAAAGATAAAAAGCGTTTTGCATTTAAAAATCCTTCAGTGTAATGGTCCTGTAGCACTTTTTCTTTTTATCATTAGTTTAATGTTATTATTTTCCTCTGCTTTTCTGTCTGTGGTAATTTTGCTCCTCACTTTTTTTTGCATCAGGTGTTTTCATTTGCCGCTTGTTGTCTCGTCACACCTGCTTGCTTCACCGCTCTCTGTGTTTTACCACATGGTTTTCTGCTCGTAGTAAACCCTCTGTGGAATGACTGCACACAGCGGAGGAGATGAACTAACTTCTGCTCATCTGGTTTGTGCCTATGTAAATTACTAGAAACAGGTTTAAAGACAGCATCCATCCACGTTTCTTCCTTTTTACACTTGACCCTGCTCGACGTCGTCCTCCGTCATGACTGCCGGGCTGGGCATCGTGCTCCTGATGGCGGCGGGCCTCTCAGGCCTCGTTCACTGCTTCCAACCTCTCTTCTCATTCAATGGGAATTCCAGCGCTCACAGTGACATCACACTAAGGGCGGTTCTTAGAAAGACGGCTGAGGTCTGCCGAGATATGGCTGCCTCTGAGGGACGGGACTTCAGCCTGACTGTGAGTTGAGAAGCTTCACTGAAGCAGAGAGACTGTGGTGCATTCACATACTGTATCTATTACACTTTATTTGTTTTTATTTAGCGTCAATGTCTCCAAGTTGGTTTGGGCTCAATTAGTTGAGGACATGATGCTGGAAGATCAAAATAAATAGATCAATCATAGCTGAGTTTTGAAAAATAAAACAAGACATTCCAGTGTCTCAGTACGTTGCACTTTTGTGTTTCTTTCTGTGTTTGTGTTTGAAATCCATATTCTCATATTATCACGCAGTTGCTTATTTGCCAAGTCTTCCTCTCCAGATTGACGACAGCCTGACAACGGACAAGGTGCAAAGGGCCTGTTCCTCCCCAGGGACTTCCACAATTCTCCTCTCCAGTGTCATATTCCAAACGTCCATGTTCGACATGGTCTTCGGCAACGCAAATGTGGATGTGGTGTTTGCCCTGAGTGAGGAGCACCATTTTGACGATGAAACCTTCCAGGGAGGACGTGATGTAATCACTGCAGGTTCACATCAAATATACCTTCTTTTAAAAAATATATATATTTCTATCTTCATGTTTAAAATGTTTAAATGGTTCAAATTAACTCACATCAAGCAAAAGATTAGAGAAATTTGTTTTGGACATTTTAATTTATTGTCACATTACTTCTTTAGCTACAGAGGTCAGACAACAATGCACAAAATAGTTTCTAACTTTGGAAGACATGTTTCAGCAGATTTGCACTGCACTGAAAAACACTTGTGGTCATCAAGACTATAAAGCGCTACATAAATACCAGTTAGCATTTACCATATTTCTCAAGGAATGGAAAATTTAAAATACCAAAATTACATAACATTTTAAATACTGCACAAGACAGAAAGAGCTATTGCACGGTACCAGGTTAAACTTCATCTATTGGGATTTATATTCTCTATTGAGTGACAGGTGTGTTTAAAACATTTTTAAGGGTGGATCAGTTCCTCAAATGATCTTTCACTTTATTGGGGTTAGGTTGATTGGGCACTATACATTGATCGAAGATGTGAATGTGAGTGTAAATTGCCTACTACAGCTCCGGTTCATACTTAACCCTCTCTGTGTTGTTCTGCTCTCGAGGCGTGGCTGCTGTTAAGGCCAGTGTGAAGCTGGAGAACTTTGTTGCAGGGAGATGGACTCTCGGACGAGTCTGTCACACCCTGCAGGTGAGATCTGTGATTACTTTGTCATCAATGTTTAGGGTGGATGGTGCCGTTTTGGAAAGAAGAATTAAAACAACTCAGTAGAGCGCATACCTTCGTCAGGGTCCAACAGTCCCATTATAAAACCTCGTTTAAATTTAGATTACTTGGATCTGCCCTGAATTTAGTGAATATCAGTCCCCTTAGCATGACTGATGTTTTTCATTAAGATCCATGGATTATTATCATTAGGAGAAATCAATAGAAATATTGTAAAACGCCCCATCTCGCAACATTAAAGATACAGTAGTTAAAATATAATTCTTATATCTGCCAACAACCCTGCTAACAACCAAAAGAAACAAAAAAACACAGACGAAAACATAACCTTGTTTGCGGAGGTAATAATTTGCGTAGTGTTTCGTAATCTGTGCGTAATGTTTTGTAATGTGTTATATATTCAGGACTTCTACAGCCACAGTAACTGGGTGGAGCTGGGGAAGAAAGCTCCTTACTCTGCCCTGATCAGACCAGACCAGCCTCTTGAGAACCTGGCAGGTAGGACACTGCTGTCAGGGTGTAGTTATAGTTTTTAAACAGCAAATCAATGGCAAACTTGATGTTCAGTCATGCACATCGGTGAGAAATAACGAGGCCTATTGTCCCCTTATCTGTCAGCTTTCAGTGGAAAAACAGCCACCCTGCCGTGGCTTGCAAAGCTATGGGTGCACACACACATTGCATTGTTGCACAATGTCTTATGCATAATTCTTTCCACACACAAGCCAATAGTTCAATACTCCCATTCATTGCACTGTCCAACATTAACATTAAAACATGATTTTTCACTGATTCAATTCATTAAGTGAAAGATCCATTAAATGATATTCATACAGTAGACATATTTCACTCTATCTTAAAGTAGTGTAATGTGTAAAGTAATGAAGCATTTTCTCCAATTTTATATCAGATATGTTCAAATATATTTGCAAATGAATCGCCTGTGCTATAAGTAATATTTCTACTATATTTATTAAATGTATTGCAGACGGGAGTACGCCAACCTGTAGAAACTGTGAAGGAGAGGACTGTGATAACAACATCCTGCCTGATCTGATGCAGCAGGGGCTTCTCACCTCAGGCTACTTCAACATCTTCTCCTCAGTAAAACCTGCTGGTAACTTTACTTCTACATATATACATGTTGCACAATTTTTGTAGTAATTTTATTTCATATTTTGGGAGCATTTCTATCAGCAACATAACATTTCTCTCTGCTCTCAGGTAAATGCAGCCATGGTGGTTCATTTGACCAGACGAGCAAACAGGACCCAGTGGGGGGCATCAATAAGGATGACATCAGCTCCAGTCACGGCTCACTTCACCACGCAGCGGCCGATTTGGCAGTGAGTGCCACATTGGAGCTACTGGAGGACATCAGAGTAGCTGTCGGGGACAAGAACTTCCTGCGGTAGGAGCCGTCTTGATCTGAGTCACTCTGGCACCCTCAGCGAGAGGAATATAAACATGACCAGTGTTAGATGGATGTCTAGCGGTTGGAGCTGTAACACCAAATGAAAGCAAAGATAAAGAGCCTCTCCCTGTAAACAAGTTTCACCAAAAATAATCACTGATACGGTGCTGAAACAAAAGTCACACGTTTGCTTACATCATGTTTCGCTTTTACCAACTTTAGCTCAGTTTTAACCATAAAATCCTGTCAGTGTCGCAGCTGAATCATCTCATTTATCTCTGTAATTTCACCTCCTTTTCAAGATTTAACTTTTTGGCCGTCTTTCACTTCATAATGTGATCTGTTTTTAAGTATCTGATGGTTTCATTTTATTTGCACTTTCTTGTAAAGCCCTTTAAGATACAAGATTTTTATTATCATTATATTCAAATACAAAGAAAATGTGTGTTTGTTTGTGTATTTGTAAAGATATAATATAATGTAAATATAGTATAAGGGTAAAAGCATGCAAATAGAAACATAAAAAATAGCAGCAGAAATAGCAATAATAGCAGCAAGAAAATTACATTAACATAATCAAATAATTATATACAGAGACTAGAACAAGGCAGTTCTAAAAATAGTACAATGTGCAAATTAGGCTCCATTTTATGATATGACAGGTACAATATAAATAAAGTTTATCATCATTAAAGGTTCAGTGTGTAGAATTTAGTGACATCTAGTGGTCAAGTTGCATGTCGCAGCTGAATACTCCTCACCTCACCCTCCCCTTCCTAACATGAAGGAGAACCTGTGGTGGCCCTCAGTTGTCATAAAAACTCAAAAGGTTTAGTTTGTCCAGATTGGACTTCTGTAAAAAAACATGGCGGCCTCCGTAGATTTAAATATAAAATTTTTAAATATAAAAGGGCACATTCTAGGGTAAAGAAAACAACAATTTGTACAATTTAGATGATTAATACACACTAGTGAAAACATCACTAGGATTATTTTATATTCAATTTCTGCCAATGGATCAATTTCACCTAAATCTTACACACTGAACCTTTAAGGGAAGGGAAATGACCCAAATGTGGACTCACATAGAAGAAGGTTGGTGTAGAGAGGAAACCTTTAATAAACCCGGCATATATACTGTATATACAAAGACAAAGCTTAGACATGTGCAGGAAGTAAAATGACCATAGACACCAAAGGATGAGTGATTTCAAAACAGGAAACACAGAAATGAGTTCAAGTGGGATAAATTACACATGATCGCGAGAATAACCCACGTAGGTAACCCTATAAGCATATGAACGTTTCGTTTGTCCCTCTCGTTCCCACAGACTGATGGGCCTCTCCCAGTCCTCTGTGCTGTGTTTTGTCATCGACACCACAGGCAGTATGAGTGATGACATCGCCGAGGCAAAGAGAGTTTCCTTCTCCATCATCGACAGTAAGAGGGGAACCCCGCAAGAGCCCTCTGCCTACATACTGGTGCCTTTCAATGACCCAGGTGGGTAACACACAAAGAGGAATTAGTAGTTCATTACATATAAGTGTACTGTACTGGATACTGCACCCCCGACTCCAGCTCTTGCCTCTGAATAAAACTCTGTGAACCTGATTAGTTTTTAAACTGTGTCTAAAGTAAATGAGTGATTGAAACCAGTTTTCTCTGGTATATCCAGGATTTGGACCTCTGATCATGACAACCAATGCAGATGTATTTAAAGACAACATCAACAAGCTGTCTGCAAATGGAGGAGGAGACATCCCAGAGAAATGTTTGTCTGGACTTCAGGTGTTGACAATATCATGGGCATTTTTCTATTGTTAAGCAATAATTCCAATTAGACGCCATTGATTTGTTTTGTAAAGCATCAACACAATAACATCCCAATTTTACAAGACAATTCAAGTTATAGACAATAGAATGTAATCATAGAATAACACTGTTTCCTGCACTGTATATGACTGACAGCTCGCCCTGACTGCGGCGCCTCCCTCCTCTGAGATCTTTGTCTTCACTGATGCTCCAGCTAAAGATGCCCACCTGAAAAGCACCATCACTGCTCTTATTGAGAGCACCAAGTCTGTGGTAGGAATCCACCTTTATCAGCCTCACTCTTTAAACGTCAACACACTGTCCTGGACTTGCAAAAAAAACGTTATTAAAGGATCAGTGTGTAGAATTTAGGGACATCTAGTGGTGAAGTTGCGTGTTGCAGCTGAATACCCTTCTAAACATAAAGGAGAACCTGTGGTACCTTCAGTTGTCAGGTGTTTACTTTGTCCAGTCTGGACTTCTGTAAAAAACATGGCAGCCTCCTGATGTAAATATAAAGTATTTAAATATAAAGGGTCCATTCTATGGTAAAATAAACAACAAGTCATACAATTTAGGTGAAACACACTAGTGAAAACATCACCAGGATTATTTTATATTCAGTTTCTGCCAATAGATCCTTTTCACCTAAATCTTACACACTGAACCTGCATACAACGTTTGGGTCCTATGGACCTTCATCGGGTAAACAGTGAGACAAAGGACATTCAGAGACAAATATAGGCTACACCTCCTTGATAATGGCCAATCAGAGAGAAGAAACTCTCCGGCTCACAGACCCACTGTCTGTTTCCATTTAACTGATTAGAAAAGACTAAACCTGCCCAAAGGTCATCAACTCGAGGCTTCAATACCTGGGTGAGTGGAGACATGAAAACATGAGTGGATTACTCTGAGGAGCTAATCGAAAACTTTGAAAGTTATCACACTATAATGTGTAAAAAACACATAAGAAATAAAGTTAATACATTTTAGAAAAATATAATGTGACTATAAAATCCATTAGATCTACTTAATAAGAAAGATCTACATGATCAGGGGAAAAAATCATACAAAAGGGAAAAAAATTGACATTAATAAATATGTCTAAACAATCAAAGGACTGATCCTATACAGTGATGCTATTGACAACATAACATTTCGTAACAATTAATCATTAAGGCCTTTCGGAGACAGTGTCTGTAATGAGTAGATCCAGAAGGCTTCTCGTCTCTTAAGTGATAGATTGTGGTCTCCACCTCTAGGGGCTGTCTTAACTGTCTTTATACATAGAAATGTAGGGAAGAAATGTTGTGTTTCTGTTCATTAACGTGCACAGGATGGTCGAGGTCATGTCTGCGTAATGCACCCCTGTGTTCACTGATGCGTTGTTTCAACAATGCTTGAATGTCCTTTGTCTCACGGTTCACCTGATGAGGGGTCCGCAAGTACAGGACTGTGTGCAGGATTCCTCTTCTCTCACCTGCATGTGCCTTTTCCCTACGCACCTGTCCACTGTATTTCTGAAGGTGTGCATTGGCCTTTTCAGTGCAGTTTTGAACTCAATCCACTAGCAAATAATAAAATATTGCGTAGTGTGAGTTTATGTGTGCAGTTCTAATGTAATCTTTTTTACGTCTAGGTTACTTTCATGTTGACGGATGTCTTGGCCAGTCGACGGCGCCGCAGAGGTAGTAGCCATGTGAGTTCACGTAAAATGAACCAGGCAGATGCTCAGCTGTACCGTGACCTAGCCCAAGCTTCTGGAGGTCAGGCCATCGAAGTCACGAAGTCAGACCTCACTGCGGCTACAAGTGTTATAGAGGATTCATCAGCCAGCGCAGTGGTAAGACAGTAAACCAGAAAATCATGTGTAGCTTGTGTATCACTCTGTTGAAATGTGTTCAATATGTGCAGTATGTGAATAAATATGCACAGTATGTGTATATAATGTTTTGAAATTTGTATAAATGGGTGCAATATATGAATATGAACAGGATGTGTATAAATGTCTATAGTATGTGTACAATGTGTAGAGTAGGTTTTTAAATGTGAAAAATGTGTACAGTATATTTATAAATGTGTAAAGTATGTGTGTAAATTTGTATAAACGCATGTAGTACTGGTATAAATATGTTCAGTGTGCCTATAAATCTGTACAGTATGTGTACATGTTTACAGTATGTGTATACATGTGTACTGTGTGTGTGTAAATGTGGACAATACATGTGTACTTGTGTACCATGTGTGTATAAATGTTTCTGTTCCTTTCTCTTTGAGGTGACAGTTTTTCAGGTGGTGAAGAATCCCGGGCGGCCTGATCATTTTACATTTACTGTTGATGGTTCGTTGAGGAACATGACTGCATACGTCACAGGAGCCTCATCTCTCACCTTCAATCTCACCAGCTCCTCAGGTGTCGTCACTGCTAAATTTAATTTAAGATTGTTCCAACTCCCATCACAAATCTCTTTCATCTTTCTGTTTGTGTTGGTTGTGTTGATTTATACCCATGTCTGTCTCCTCCAGGTTTATCTCAGAACTCCAGTCAGTCCAGTGGTCCTCTGGCATCCTCCACTACAGCAGGAAACCTACGTCGGCTGAGCCTCAACACTGATAATCAAACAGGATCATGGCAAATCAGTGTTGACTCTAATAGTCCTTATTCTGTTAAGGTCATAGGTCAGTAATATGATCAAGGAGGATAATACAGTATAATAACTCACCTAGGCAGTGAGAGGAAGACCTAAATTTGCTCTCTCTGTGTGTGAACATCAGGTCAGAGTTCATTGAACTTCATTTTTTACCTCTTGGAAGCACATGAAGGAGCCCAAGCCCACGGAGACTTCAACCTAAAGGAGGGACGTCCTCTTTCAGGTCAGACCACCTTTGTGCATGTCCGAGCCCCTCACTCTATATAATGTTCATGTCCTGGTAACACACATCTAATTTCCTCTGTCTTGTCACAACCTGCAGGTGGTAATGTCAGCCTCTTGGTCTTTGTGTCAGGAAGCGACAAGTTGAAAGTATCCGAGGTCAATCTGTTTGACAGCTCAGGGCCGACGGAGGTCAATGGATCAGTACAGGCACGTCAGATGTTAATTTTACTATCAAGTCCAAACACGGTTCCTCAGGCAGTATCAAAAAGTTTGGAAATCTTTTTTGGGATGTTTTTTCAATTTATTTGAAACCCGCCTTGTTGTTAGGATGTTATTATATGTGCCGTGTAATGATGCAAGAAGTTAGGAATTATGGAACATTCATTGTTTTATTCCCTAGTTAACAAATCAGGGCTGCGTTAGGGAAACATTCAGCCCTCGTGCTACAGTCTTCTCTGTGACAAAGTGTTTCTTCTCTTTCTGTCCCCCACAGTTGATTGAACGTGGTAACTTCCTGGTGACATTCAGCGGAGTCCCAGCAGGGAACTACGTGGTTCGTTTGAAGGGAGAGGACAGCAGCGCCACCTCAAGGTCCTCACTTAGCAGTTTCCAGAGACAGGCCCCCACAACGATCAAGACCTCTAGCATCTCTGTAACTGTGAGCGCTGTGCACATTTAGAAAGTGAAAAGTTGAATGGATTATCACGACAACAAGCCTTAATTTGGGCAATTAGGCAGTTCATTTACCTAAAATACATAACACATAATTACATCCCTATAGATGCAAAAAATAAATACTTATAAATACGGTATAGTATTTATAAGTATCTATTTTTTAACTTGTGTTCCTGTTTGACATTCCTCCTCCTCCACCTTTCCAGGCTCGAGCCAACAACACCAACGTAGAGCCGGGCTCCACCATTTCCATCCCCTTCACTGTCGCCACAACCAACGGCGGGGTTGTTAACACCTCTGCAACTGACACCTTCACGGTCCGTGCAAACAACGACCGCAGCTACACTTCCTCTTCACCCAGCACGGTCACCGCAGCGGCAGGAAGCGGAGGCGCAGCCAACGGTACCGTGACCTTGACAGTACCGGGCAGCGCCGTGTCAGGAACAGATGTGACCCTCACCATCGAGGCAGAAAACGCAGCCGCCAGTGACGTCAACTATGCCGTCCTCAGGTTGTCTGTGGTAGCCAAGGTACGAGAGAAAGGAGTTTGGTGCAAAGCAATTTTCTATGTGCAGTATTTTTCAACATTAATATATTATTGTCAAATACAAATCGACATCAGAGGAGAGATGTTGGGTTTAGCTTCTGTCTCACAGCATCAATGTTCTTATTGTGCCCAGGTGACAGATACTGCCCGCCCCGTGTGCCAGGTCGTCAGCACATCGACCAACTGTACGTCCTCTTCCTCGCTCTGTTCTTCCTCTCATTGGGAATTCATTGCTAACTTCACTGATGGCGTCAACGGAACCGGCATTGATAGCATAACCGTCCGCCAGGGGAACGGTACCCTCAACACCAGCACAGTGGCTGGAGCGGGGGGTGAGAACTTTACAGTGGTTACCTACAGCGCCTCCTGCTGTGCACAGAACGTGGTGCTGGCCGCTGTGGACAACGTGGGGAATGTGGGCAAGTGTGTGGGACAGGTTCGGGAATCAACCACAGCGACTCCAGCTGTGGTTGAAGCTGCGAATACAACTACAGCTGCAGTTACCACAACATCCACAGGGGGGCACACTTTGAGCATGTCTCGCTGTCTATGGATCACTGCTGCAGTTTATCTCCTTTGGAAGTAATAAATACATTACTCTGTAATTATAGCTGGAAGTCTTTAATAATATAACCCTGACAATATATCAGTCAGTCGAGTTTATTGGCCTGTAACATTTATATGGATATCCACATTTCTTAACTCCAAACACCCAGTTTGAGTCGGGTTCTATTCTTTCATGGGATAAAAATAAATCTTTTGAATCAGCACTGATTTTTGAATGTATACAAATATTCAAAAGTTACTTTGTATGTTATATATATTCTTAATAGTTTGTATATTTGTTGTGGTCATCATAGCTCTGTGGTGAAGTTAACGAAACTAAACTCAAAGTCACCCAACTTACCTCTTATAAATAATAATATATTTAATAATAAGAGTGTTATTACTTCATCTATTGTGTATCTTCATGGGCATTTTGAGTAACATATTAAAGGGATATTCACAGATATTTAGAGGACGACTTCCTGACAGAAACCTGTGCCTGATGTCAGACATAGTACATTATTACTGGCAGGAAATCATGTTGCCACATCAGCCACAGCATTAAAACCAGTTATTACTTATCATTGTGCAATGTCATTTTTCTGGTGTACCCACAGTTTCTTGATTTCACTCAAGTTTACTTAAAGATGTTATGTTATTAATAACAGCAGCAACGACATGAGCACTGATTGGTAATAACGATGATAATATAGATTTATAGCAAGGTGCCAAATTGATTCAGAACTCATCTGAGCCAACTGTGACTATAAGCTTTATCAGAGAGGAATCTTTTATGTGTAAACTTAACCGTAATGAGTGAGTCTGCCCCTCGAACCCCCTGAAGCCTGGTAGCTGAAGGTTCTAACTCCCATTCTGTAATTTGAGAGTGAAGTAATCTATTGCTTTGTATGTTAGAAAAAAGACAACTCGTCATATCGTATCTCATCTCATCTTATTGTATCTTATCATATCGAAACTCATTGTATCCTATTGCTTTGTATCTTTCAGCCATTACATCCATATTGTATATCATATGTCAAACCTCAAAATGAAGGTCTAATAAAATAATGCAGTGCAACAAGCAGTCTGCCTATGTGTAGTGAGGCAACGTTAAGGTTGTGCAGGTTGGATTTGTGGATGGAAAGACAGCGCATCAAACTTAAGTCCTTCACCATAACCATGCACACAGAGAGAATTAAAAAACAACAGATGGAATACGATTAAAAATCTATTTCAATCCATTGAGATGTGACTCACCTCTAAATGTTACAAAATGTAGTTTTTGCAACAGGACTGTTGTAATGGCTCCAGTTTTAAAAACTCAGTGAGAACCATCAACTCCCAAAAAACCCTCACACTAATTCAACTTAGTCAACACATTATTGAGCAAATATTATCTTAAATAACAATAAAATATCAAAGTAGTGCAACGTTGTTAAAGAAATGACCTTGCCTAAGCGTGTTCATCTACCACAAAAGAAAAAAAGAAACATTATGAATTGCTGATTGACATTACAGCAGTTTTAATCCAGAAGAAAAAAACAGAACATTAAAACAAAAACCTGTGCTTTGTTATGTATAAATATGAATCCCTTGAATCTACAGAAAGCAATGCAACGTGATGAATTATAGCACAATATAAAGTAAACATACACAATCATATACACATGGTTTATTGACAATGATGGTGATGATTAGAAACCCCCTGAGCACACCAGTTTTCCAGCCCTGTGGAGGTAGAGGAGGGGCTGAACAAACCCAGTTGTCAAAGCGAAGCTTGTGCAGATGGTTAAGACAGTGTAAAAATCCATAGCACTGAGGCAACACTGCAGTGGAATAGCAGCAACATACATAAAGAAATGAACAACCTGGGAAGTTGTGATTATCAAAATGATTTTAAAGGCTCTTCTCTTCATTGGATTGCTCTTCTTCTTCTTCCCTGTGCCTTTTGCCCCAGGCCCGGGGCGTTTTAGAGCCCGGAGCACTGAGAGACAGCAGGAGAGCATTACAAAGAAGATGAACAAATTCTGAATGAAATACCCATACAGATGTAGTGGTCAAGTTTATGCCAATTTCACTCAGAATAACGGACGGAGTGATTCGAAATGACAATTTATTAAGTTGACATTAAGACGATCAACAGCACGACATGAGTTACCCATACTTATAAATAACAGATTAAAGACCAATTTAAACTAAATATCATGCATAAACAAACACAGTTTAAATCCCAACACTGGTGTGTTGCACCAGTGATTATCCTGCAATATACACTGAAATAACAGAGGGCCTCTATTTACAGGCCAAACTCCTTCGCTCGATTCACGAACATATTATTGCCGAACGAACAAATAAAGAACAAGAAACGAAATCAAACATTAATCAGAAAAAATCTAAACAAGGCCAAATAATTAAATAATAAGTGGAAAATAAATATCTTACAATATAAACGAGCGTCTGTGATGACAAGTATATTCGTGTGTAGCCTGCGACGCGGGGCGCCCACACACACAGCTGTACGCTCCCAAACATGTCCACACCTGCCACTTCCTCGAGGCACGTCCTAACAATCATTAGCACGCGTCTGTGTGATTTTATATCTTGAAAGATATGAATGCTAAATGTTTAATTATGTTACATTACACAGATACCGAGGATTTGAATATGTGTACTTGGAGTAGATACCGGAAATCAAGGTAATCATCCAGGCAACACAACCGCAGGCCAGCTTGTACCTCAGGGGTTTACACCGGAGAAATAACACCGGGTGGACGACACCGAGGTAGCACTCGACACAGATGCAGCACTGGAACAGAGGTCGGGCGGTGAAGAGAAGAGCGCGTGAAATCATGAAGACTTCAAAACAGGGAAAATAATGTAGCTGAATAAAAACAATATAGCTCATGCAGAAAAAGGAGAAAAGGATCTCAGATATAGCCAGGTTGAGAGAAAAGAAGTCTGAGGTCAGAGTGCCTGAGGCTCCTGCCAAAATCAACCACATGACGTAACCATTCAGAGGAAGACCCAGGACGCTGTTGAGAGAAATAGAGGCCAAGGCTAAACCCACATGATGGGATAGAACACTGGAGGGATCATTGACGGTGGCGTTCATTTTGTTTCTGTAAAGAAGAGGTCATGACATAAGGAAACACATACATATTTATATATAACATCACAAAAACCCTTTGAATGTAAAGCTACAGTTGTGGATTCTAACCTGGTGTGGCGCTCAGCTGTGATCCTCTGCAGTTCTGGTCCAGCAGCAGTGAAGCGACCATCTGAGCTGACATACAAATACTGTTGATATAATCGAACACACTCCAAAAACAACAGTAGGCAAACAGGCTTCGGTGGTGGACATGTTATCAAATTACTAAGGGTGGTGTGAAATAGGGCCCATTGGCTTGGAAATATGTGTTTCCAAGATATGCCCTGCCTTTTACCCTCTGTTTACTGGGCTACACACAGAAAAATAAAGGTGCTAAGTGGAACCAAAAATGGTTCTTCAGAGTGATGCCATGGAAGAGATGACGACTATTACTGTCTATATTAGTTTAAAGTGTCAGCTCATCTTACTTAGATAAAAATCCTATATTCTTTACCTTATCTGGGATATTTTTTGTTTTATGTTAAAGTATAATCCTACGATTACGTGATTTTTTGTGTTTAATTTACACAGCATGTAGGATGGTAGTAATGGATATTAATTTCATTGTACTATTCTCTATTATACTACTAAATAGCAGTAGCTTATATTTCTGTTTAGTAGCTGGTTGACTGCGCCCAACACCTGTACATTTGCATTTCCAACGATGGCTGTGCTTTGCGTCTGTCAAGGGGAAATCATGTGTTGTACCTCTGAGTCATTTCTTTTGCAAATCGTGTGAAGTCAAAGAAGAAGGACTAATGGGAAAAACTAATGGTCACTATGAAAGTAATGCATCGCAAAATAACACGTTTTCAATGTGTTTTTCATATAACTTTATAAAACAAAAGCTTGAAAACGTGTGTAGCATGTATTTTTTATTATACATACACATATAAATAATTGTATTAAATCAGTTTATATTTCTCCAAATGCAAACCTGCTTAAAAGAAAGACAGCATTTAGCTACAAAACAATGGTCTTGTAGTCATTCTCACACACACACACACACACACACACACACAGTTTTTATATTTGTGTTATTTTTATCTTATATTTTTTACATATTGCTGATCTATCTATCTATCTATCTTACAAAACTATGCAGAGTGTTGACACAACAATGAAAATCAGTGCAGAAAACAACTTTAACCTGGAGTGTACAGTAAATATTTACAACAAACAGAACTCACAATGGGCTTCCACAACTTCTCTAGTTTCTAATTCTTAGTAAGATGTGGGCTTCTGCCTGAGTTGGCAGAGAGTCACTGAGGAGCCCACCCCAAAGCCAGCGTACAGAGGTTCACTGAACTGAGCTTTGAAACGGTGGATGAGCTCCATGGTCTCTGACACTGAGTAAAAGGCCAGAGTGTTGCCTGCGTGGTCCAGGTAGACACCGATCCTTGAAGCCCGGGGAGCTTCAGGAAGGTCTCGGTCTGCTTTGTTGTGCCAGGCGGAGTAGCCCGAGTCCGAGCACAGGAGACTCCAGGACTTGTCGTTGTAGCCCAGCAGGCTGTGCGAATTCTTCCCTTTGCGACTGATGCTCTTGTAGGCCACCCCGATGGAAAACTCTCCGCTCCACTCCGCCTCCCAGTAAAATCTGAACCCGGTCAGAGGCTCCTTGCACATCACCTGGGAGAAGCCGTCAAAGCGCTCTGGATGATCCGGGTGGAACTGAACGCTTTTCTTCCGCGTGACCCTCTGATTCCCGTCGGACAAAACCAGCTCTTTATAGACTGTGTTTGGATCGAAGGACATCTTACAGGAATCTGAGAAAAAACAGCCACCGTACATATTTCATTATTCATGTTTGGATGATGAACATCTTGTAGGGACCCAGAGAGAAAAGGTCATTCATTCATTCACTATCTCGCTGCAGGTTGTTAATAAATACGCAAGTATTCACAATGATTTACACATAAAAGGTTTACTCACATCTCAAGAAGTCCGATCTTGCTTTTGGCTCCTGAAAATCCACTCTTCCAGGAACTGTTTGGATATAAAATTATTTTGTGATCCTTGTTCTCTTCCAAAAGATAAAATAAATCTATCTCATCAAAATTCACACATTCATTCCAGTTGATAGACACGTACCTTTCAGTCGTTTTTCTCCATTTCTTGGTAAAAGTATGTACACAGGAGTCTCACTAACTGTAAAGATGAAGCAGCGTTAGGTCGGCTGGTTACTGGCCAACTTTTTGGTTTTCACATTGAAAAGATATTTAGTGAATATTATCAATGAGAGCAAACCTGTCTTGGATATTTTGCTCAGTTCCTTCTTGCAGATGTCATCCAGATGTTCCTTCATCTCTGTGGCTGTCTTGCTCATCTCCCCAAAGGAGAACTGAGGGTTGATGAGCACCTTGGGCACCATGGCCTCAGGGGGAACACAGAGGGTTGGGAAATTCTGTCCGACAACAAGATAGGAGTTTAATAATCAACAAGTGCAATCTGAGAAGTGGCATCACCTCACCGTCAGAACATTAACAGACGGTTTTATGCCCAACCAATACAGATTTTTTGCTGCCGATATGATTTTTCATCTATATATATAATGATTGATTTTTAACCATAAACTTTATCATCAATTTGTATAAAAAGAAAACACAAAAGAACCAAACATTTTATCAAAATATTTTTTGCATTTTACATATTGTTGCAAACATTACATTGATCACTTTAAAAATAAATAATAATAATAATAATATATAATAATTGTAATGTGATGTCCGGATTGACTGAAATACTCACTAAGCACATGGATGGGAGGCTAATATTACAGTATATGAAAAGTCAGCCTCATAGATTTGGTGTCTACTGTGTAAACACCTCTGTCTGTAGCTGCACAACAAGTCACAAATTAACTGTAAACAGTCCCCTTTTATATATAATAATATAATAATCTTCTGCCTGAAAAAGCTTGAGTAACGTTTGATAAGGTCTGTTGCTTCTGTTAACATCTTTTAATGTGCAACAGACTAGCAAGGTTTGAGCGAATTTTCAAAGAGATTTTTCGTTTTCGTATTCAGACTTTATGCAGATTTGTCTTGCAGCTCTGTGAGATCTTGCAGCACCTGCAGAAAGTGAATGTTGTCCTCTGTCTCGAGGATCTGCCGCAACTCTGCGTCTCTGCGCTGCAGCTCCAGTATCTCCTGCTCCAGACGATCCAAGTAGCCCTCAGCCTGCGACATGGCTGACTGCATGTTGGCCGTTATCATCTGGTGGATTTCAGCCTTCCAGCGCTCCACCGCCTGGAGCATTTCGTGAAAGGTCTTGTCGCTTTCCGCCTGTGCTCGCTGGGCACAGCTCTAAAATGAAAAGTTTATGTGGAACTGTTAGATACAATAACACCCACTCTAAGCACTAAAGTACAACCGTGTATTAGGGCCACATTGAAGAAAGAAAAATGTGGGCATTTTGAAAATATAGTTGTAATATTATGATAATAAAGTCATTATTTTACGTGAATACAGTCATAATATTACCAGAATAAAGTCGTAAATTCAGGAGAATAAACTTGTAATTTTAGGCTGTATGTTATTTCCGAATCAGCAGCCTGTGCCTGTGTTAAATGAACATCTAACATCTTGTGAAACTATACTTCAGTATTGTTTTTTACAAATAACGAAATACTGAATCTTTTGGCACATCGGCACCACATTATCTTAAGTATCCATTCTTTGCAAAGTCTATTCAGAAGACAGAACCACATGGATTTGGGGGAAATTGCCTCTTTTGTGGATTTTGCCTCTTTTGTGGATTTTACGATTTCATGCTCATAATATTATGATTTATTTACGTAATATTGCAACTTTATCCTCAAAATTGATTTATCATAAAACTATGACTTTATTCTTGTAAAATGTACAACTTTATTCTTGTAATATTATGAATTAATTCTCTAAATGTCTGTATTGTTTTTTTTCTTCAATGTGGCCCTAATACTCCATCATACAATACTACTGGATTGTGCCAAATTGAAATATCTACAAATCTTATTTATAAAAGCATTGATGTGGACATTTTTGTAAAATGTTGTACAATATATTGTATCTTGTCCCATACAGAATATGACAGTATCTTGCAGAAATCAATGCATTTATCTGATCTTACTTTGAGAACATCCACATTATGCTTGAGCTCCTGCAGCTCCTTCATCCTCTCCTGAATGATGTACTGGACTTCAGACTGAGTGACCACCAGGACTTTCTGATGGAGGAACATGGAGGAAACAAGAGAATCTTTTATACATTCTCCAGGAGAGCAAGATGAACTTTTGGGATCAGCTGCAGCTTCTGAATTGAATTCACAACTGAAGCAAGATTTCATTGCAAAAGGAAATCTGTCATGTTGAATCAGACTCACTTGTTTCTCGATGCGCTCTTCTTCTGCTGAGGTGATGTTGTGGCCTCGGTGCTCTCTGACGGTACACAGCACGCAGACACACATCTGGTCAGAGCGACAGAACAGCTCCAGGCCCTTCTCGTGCTGGGGGCAGATCTTCCTGTCCAGGTGGCCCGTCTCGTCCACCAGCTTGTGTCTCTTGAACGTGGACGACTCATAATGAGGCTTGACGTGCGTTTCGCAGTAGTAAGCCAGGCACATGAGGCACGACTTCACGGCCTTGCTGCGGCGGCCCACGCAGAAATCGCAAAAAGATTCACGCTGCATGTCGGGGAACAGCGTGAGCTCCGGGAGTTGGCGCCGGGGCTCGTGACTTACATCGGGGAGGTTACGTCTCAGGACAGGCCGCGGCGTGAAGGTAGCGCGGCACTGCGGGCAGCTGTACACACCCATGTGGTCGAACTGGTCCCAGTAGATTTTGATGCACTCCAGGCAATAGGTATCACCACAGGGGATGGTGACCGGGTCTCTCATCTCGTCCACACACAGCGGACAGTAGGCCTCAGGTGGTAAAGGGAAATCAGAGTCGGCCATGATGTTGCTGGATGTTACAAATATCAGAAACACTCTGAATCAGAACAGATTTTAGTTAATTTGTGCTACTTATCCAAGAAAGTCAATGAAATAGAACTAATGGTAAGTCAAGTGCTGCCTGTCTGCCCAGAGAGAGTCCAACCACAGGCTCCTGATCCTGCACCTTCTTATCAAACCAGACACAACCCGGTTTTCTGTTGACATTTAAAGGGAAGGGTTTGTTTCTACTGTAAGCAGACAGGTGATGTGTTTCCACAGAGCTCCTTTTCCCCACGCCTGAGTGAAAGTACCGAGGTCTGCAACCAGTCTGCTTACAAAGCAGGAAATTCAGCTCATCTCACACAGCGAGGTCAAGTTGTCACATAACAGCCAATGTTGATGACCCAGAACAATAGATGAATGAGTCTCATTCAAAGACCTGTCGACTTGATGGGGCTGGTCATGAGCTGATACTGTGACAGCACGTCTGTGTTTTATTTTTGTACAGAACACGTTTCACCATGACGTGTAATGTGAGCAACACGCAGGACTCAGAAATCAGTCAGAGCTGTTTGACGTTGCTTTGCATTGAGATCAACCTCAAACCATCACTTACCCTGGCAGAGCACTGGAGTGTTGATTGTGTTGGTTGCAGAAAGCCCTGTAGTTTTCCATTTGACTGAGCAGTGAGTTTCATGATGGTGCATGGTGTCAAAACAACTTCTGTTTATCCTGCGAACAAAATGCAGCGCAGCCGTTACAGCATGTGGGTTCCCACAGGAGAACATTTGACACCTGAAAAACAATAAAAGGTAAAGGAATGCAGTGGACCATTTATAAAAGCATTTCATTCAATGGTATCAGAAATGTGCTGTTTAATGAATACAAATGAAAAGAAAGAGGTTTGGATTTGTTATTACTCAAATTGACTTATTGTCTTTTTTCAAACACTAACATTACAAAATGACTAGATCCCAGTTATTTAAGTCTGTGGAAGCTTTAACTGTAAAACATTTTTTAATCACTGCTTGTAGCTTATGCCTATAAAGTACAGTATTCAATAAATTGGGCAAGAAAATGTATGAATTAGCCAATTTGTAGTTTGCAGTGACCAAACTAACATTGATTTGGAAATAGTTTCTAATTGAAGACATGAATATATCATTTTAAAGTCTTAGTTTTATTTGCATGAAGCTCAAAAGTGGCTGCACACACAAGTAATATAACAAATGCAAGAGGTGCCAAGGAAATAAAGGTTCTGATAGGTTGAGATTAAATCTGCCTTTGAAATCATTTAACATGTTTTGCATTCTGATGATTAAAGAACTATATGGTTTTGTTGCAAAAAATAATTAACTCGATGTGATTGCTTTCGAGCTCACTTTGATAGTCACATCACTTATTTCCTTAAAAGTATAAAACATAATCTGTTTGTTTTTTTGCCTGTGTGCTGGCGATAGCTGGTGGCCAGAGACATTATTTTTTTGAGTCGTTCGTCAGTCCCAGTTTGTGAATGCGATATCTCAAGAACGCCTCAAGGGAATCTCTTCAAATATGGTTCCAACATTCACTTAGACTCAAGGATGAACTGGTGGTCAGAGGTCAAAGTCATGGTGACCTCACAAAGCAGGTCTTTTGCCTTGTCAATCCTTTCAACTTTGGCACAAAAATTCACTTGAACTCACTGATTAACTGATTCGATTTCAGTTGTCAAAGTGACCCTCAAATTAATCTGGAATAAAAAAAGATATGCTGCTACCATTTCCTTTCAGTAATTAAATTCTAGCCCCGTAATCTTTCACTGATTCTGTTTGATCCCATATCAACTACAATGGCACTCAGTAGAGCACAAACAATCACCAAGGCCCAACAGTCCCTTTAAATTCAATGAAGCTGCACCACATTTCACACAGTTCAATTAGCTACGATATACTGTAACCCCAGCAGAATAATAAATGTTTGACCCCTATGCGCCACACAAATGATCTCATCAGAGTTTAAGTAGAATTTAGTGACATCTAGTGGCGAAGTTGCATGTTGCAGCTGAATACCCCTCACCTCACCCTACCCTTCCAAACATGATAGAGAACCTGTGGTAGCCTCCAGTGTGTTTAGTTTGTCCAGTCCGGGCTACTGCTACAATACGTGGCAGCCTCCATAGAGAGGTCCTGCTCCTGATGTAAACAAAAAGTATTTACAAACAAAGTATTTCAATATAAAGGGCTCATTCTTGGGTAAAGAAAACAATTCATACAATTTTAGATGAAACACACGAGTAAAAACATCACTAGGATTATTTTAAATCCAAATTCAGTCAACAGATCCCTTTCACCTAAATCTTACACACTGAACCTTTAAATTGTGATAATATAGCTTGTTCCATGATATTCAGTTTGAATGATAAGAAGCTGTGACATGGGATTATGTTTCCAGTAATGTGTCAGCCTCGTATTGTGAACTCTCTTTGTACTTTGAAGGGCCCACTCTCCTCTTTGTCCAGACAACAGTGCTTTTGTGACAATGACACTCAGAGAGATAAAGAGAGAAAGAGAGTGGCTGGGAGAGTGATGGAGAGGGGGAACGGCAAATAGCTGGGAGCTGAGTTTAGTGTCGCAGAGGATACAAAAAGATGAGAAACTGAAAATAAATGAACTGAAATAAAACAATATAAATATGACATAAGTAATGTTTCCACAGAGGTGACTATTTACAGGCGAGAAGCTAAAAAGACACAAGAGAGGCTGAGTATAGCCATGATGTCATTGACTGTGCCAGTTGGTACCCTCTCCCCCCTCCCTCTCTTGTCCTCTCTCTCCTCCTGCCTCTCTGTGTCTCTCTGTCATTGGAGGGAAATAGCCTGGGAGTGGCCGGAAGGAGGAGAGCCAGAGGAGAGCGAAGAAGAAAGAGGAGGAGGCGTAGGACGAAGAGGTCGACCAGCTCTACACGAATCAGGATTTTCCTCATTATCTCCACAGCATCCTTCTATTTACGGCAGCAGGTACATTTTACTTTCTGGGGAATTTTGGCATCGCTGTTCTCGAGCAGTGATACAGTAGAGAGACCGGAGAGGCATATCTGTTTATGCTCCAATAATGACGAATAATTTGAAATATTTATGAGCACATTTTTTAATTCACCACTACACTTTAATATCTTAAACAGATTCACTATTATTGCATCACTGTCGCATGCTTTTATTTGCTGTACTGTTCGTTTTTTCTGGTTCGACGCATTTGACGGTACCAGAGGAATAAGAAAGTGAATGCACTCTGGTACTTGCAGTGTGCATGAGAAGTGTATTTAGATGCTCTCTGTGGAATTAATAAAAGCACAGTATTTTAATCATGAAACAACTTGAAGGGTTAAATTTGAATTTCTTTGCATAAATCACATTCTTATTACCCAACCTTACTGAATGATCACCCCCAGAGAGAGAGAGAGATTGAGTAAAGGAGAAGGAGGAGAGAAGGAGCCTGTTTCTTCATTCACTGAACAGCAGATGAGCCATTTGTAAACTGAGTTGATTGAATTACATTGGCCTCAGAATAGCTTGGATAACACTAACACAACAGGGATGGATGTGAAAGTGTGTATCTGTATGATCTATATGCCTGTGTGTGTGTGTGTGCGGGGGTGGGTGGGTGGGTGTGCCTCCACTTATGCTGACCATCATGACAGTCATTTCTTGGCAGACAGGACATCAATCAGCTAATGGATTCATTATGAATTAGAACATTCTTCCATTTCACAAAGTGTCCTCACAGGGATAGAGAGTAAATCACCCAAAGTCCTGTAAGGATGTCAACACTTTTGAATGGCAGTTTTAGTTTAAAGACAGTGGAACCGAATGCAGCTATAATGCTGCTATATTAACATCATCAATTGGTTTGTGTGAGCCTGTCAACAAAATCTCTTTGTGTGACTGCACACTGATGGTAAATGCATGTTTACTGTACGTGCATCTCTCAGCATGGCCGAGGGCTCAGTGAGTGCAGCGGAGGTGGAGACCGCCTTCCAGAAGTTTGCGGTCCACGGGGACACCAAGGCCACGGGGAAGGAGATGAACGGCAAGAACTTTGCAAAGCTTTGCAAAGACTGCAACGTCACAGACGGGAAGAACGTCACCACCATAGACGTGGACATAGTTTTCAGCAAAGTCAAGTAAGAGTTCACTCAGGCTCCGCCTTCCACAGCTAAGATGTCACATCAACCGTATCACAGTGAGACACACAGCTGGTACAAACGTATACTGTAC
Organism: Hippoglossus stenolepis; assembly: GCF_022539355.2. Taxonomy (NCBI): domain Eukaryota; kingdom Metazoa; phylum Chordata; class Actinopteri; order Pleuronectiformes; family Pleuronectidae; genus Hippoglossus; species Hippoglossus stenolepis. Next base: position 12,353,945 of record NC_061484.1, on the reverse strand, counting down.
ATCAGCAGTCCAGTTCAATGCCTTTGTTTTTGTATTTCTCCAAAGTATTTCTCTTGGTGCATAATGACGAGTACGGCATGCACACATGCAGGACGTCTTTTACCATGGCCAGGACTGTATGACATTATGTTTAAAATCTTTAAGAGGTTTATTTCACTTTTTTCTAGATGAATTAATTGTTGAAAAAGCTAATTGCATTTTTCGGTGCTCACTTTTTTTTCTATAGCAAATCTAATAATCATACAGTTATACCAACAGAGAGTAGCACCTTGAGTTCATTAGACATTTCATTATATTAATATGCAAAGACACTCGTGACATTACTTGGATCATTCTCTTATTTTTTGTCATTTGGCAACATATTCTGTTCCCTCAGGGCAAAGTCAGCTCGTGTAATCACATTTGAGCAATTCAACCAGGCCCTGACTGAACTGGCTGCCAAGCGTTTTAAAGGCAAAAGCAAGGAGGAGGCGCAGCAACAGCTCTATGGTCTCATTGTTGGGAAGGAGCCGACCAATGTCGGAATCACTGTGAGTGTTTCATTAATCATAACCCCCTCACCATTCACTCGCCTCAAGAAGGTAACATCCAGGCACTGTATTTATGGATTCCTCCAAATTATATCAAAGTTCTCAGATTAAAACACCACAAGACAACTGATAATAAATCAATGTTTACACTTCTAATTGGATAATATTTGGTATGAAATTAAGAAAATGCATCAGATTGTGTTAATATATCAAAGTTAATTATAGTTAAGGTGGAATGTGGAGGGACTTTAATCTCTGATTAAGTGAGATTCATAATATTGTGTTCACATAACTCTTTTTTTATTGGTTAAAACTGGTGTATATACTAAGGTCACTGTTTAGCCCAAAACTTTGACTGTAGGTTTTTGTCAGCTGCAGTGTCATTTTTGATTTTACCAGCAGATGGCGACAAATAAGTTTCATATCTAGCACATTTTTTCAGTTTTTCACATCCAGCACAGACTTAACAGTGACACGTCGTTGTACAGTAATCACTTTATTATTATTTTTTACCAGGATGATATTTATAGAATGAAAAAAGTATTCAGATAAGTACTCACTAATGCTGTGGGGACCTCAACCCGTTTTTACACTGACATTGTGGGGACTTGACCCACAATGCCTGTGCGTCCTTATGGGGATGAAAAGCATGTCCCCATAAGACAAGTCAGAGTAAAGACTTGTTGAGAAAGCCTTTAAATGAATGTAAGTCAATGTAATGACACAATAACTCGACTGTGTGTGTATGTGTGTGTATGTGCTCTTATCTGTACCTGAACATGTTTGTTTATTTCAGTTTTTACAGTATTTTTTTTTTTAAATCTTCCATTGTATTTAGAAAGTAGCGAAGGCAGCAGCTGTGGACAGACTGACTGATAGCACCAAGTACACTGGATCGCACAAGGGGCGGTTCGATGATTCTGGCAAAGGAAAAGGGAAGGCCGGGCGCGAGGACATCCCAGACAGTAGTGGCTACGTGTCAGCATACAAGGGCAGCGGCACTTATGAAGACAAAGTTAAAGAAGCATAATTTTGTTGAAAGTTTAGGAAAACTTGAATAAGGGGTATAACAATAAATAATTGGCAAATGTATTTTAAAAGATGAAAGAAATATACATGTTGAATGTACTATGGGCCAATTCATTACACTCAACACAAAAAAGAAAATTCAATTGGAGCTTCAAGGTTTTCGTAAGTGAAATTAATACATTAACCGGCAGTAACAGCTGAGGAGTGTTCTGAAAATATTTTCAGTTATTTTACAGGGACCAAGAGATTAAACTGCACTCTGCTTTATACTGTAGCTTAACACTGTGCCTTTAAATTGCTTCATCTGCTTCCGTGAATGCTCTGAAATAATGTGCTGCTATTCTCAGCTAAATTGATGCGATGGCTAAAAATGTAGCCTGTTTCAAGAAATGACGCTGTCTGTAGTCTGTGCTTCACTTGCTAAGCTTTATATTTCACTGCCTTTTGCTACATGGTCAATCAGAGCCCTTTCTTGTTGTAGTTACAGGATTCATTCATATAATTGAAATAAAGTATGTTATGTGGACAAATGTAACCAGAAGTGAAAAAGACAGATTTTGATTCTATAAAAAAAAGATGTAGATAGGATACTCTTAGATTATTTTTATTTCTTATCTTTTTCCTATTGATCAAATCACATCATTTCATTTAAATGAAAAAATAAAAGATCATTCCTTCACTGCTTGAATGAAAGGCTCACGTGAATATATGTAAAAGCTAAAATAAATATTTGAAAATGCAACAACACAATTGTCTTATATCCATATATGTTTTTTATTACAATTTAGTTTACTAATTTAATTCACATTTTAGTAACAATGGAGGTATATTGCAATGTAACATGAAATAAGAAAATCCTTTAGATGGGTTTTCAGCCTATCAGAACAAACAGTATTTAGGGATACATGTATGATATGATATATTCTATTGAGCGGCAATGCAATCCATTACTGCATAGGATATAAACAGACATAACAAGGACATTCTGCTGATAGGATTATACTGTAAAAGGTTACATAAAAAACATTTTTTTAAACTATCAGGGGCAGTGTTCCCCATAAATATCTCACGTATATGTTTTCGATGAATAGCTACCCAAAAGAAAATGCTGGTTACATCATCTGACATGAGTATAACCCTCACATAAGCTCTGTCCATTTCAAAGAAATAGCCCGGATACAGTTTCACAACATAAAGAGTTCATGTAGAATAATTAACACACACTAATCCGGACCCTCCTTGCAACATGATGCCGGAGGTATTTAAGGAGGCTTCATCTGAAGCATTTAACGTAGCTTATCATGTGGTGCTTATGTTTAAAGATAACTCTCCTCTCCGATACCTCACACTACAGGCACGACCTGATAAGCATCACTTGGGTTTTGTGTGAATGCTAGAGTTGAATTTCATCGTGCAGACCCTGTGTTCTGTGTAATATAATGCTTGACTCATGAATCCCTGTTATCGCTGACGTGTCAACACATAGTTAAGGAACCAAACAGTATATAGAGGAACATTGTGAAATTATTTTAGCTGTTTTTACATGTTCATATTTAAAGCTCATTATTGGAGGGGAAACAAAGACGTGCACAACAACACTACCATAGAATTACCTCATGAATTTAACATGGCAAATTATTTAGGTAAGAATCCAGCAGATTTAGAGCAACAGTGATGTAATTTTGGCTTTCTGAAAGTCGATAAAGGCAGTCCTGGGATGTAAAAGGACTTTGACAAAGGACAAGTTGGACAAACCGTTAGTCTACTTTAGCACAGTACAATTTAAAAAAAATGTTTGCAGAGTTAGGAACAATATAAATTCTTCATGAACAGAGAAAATCGATATGTAGGAGACTTAGCTTTGGAAACCATAATTCTAACCAGCTTTACAAGTTGTGAAACAGGTGAGGTTACAGTAATGTGCAGCTTCACAGATCTCACACCGGTGATGTTACAGAACTGTATGAGCTCAGAAAGGAAGAATCATTGACATATGACCAACAAGGTTTTAAACATTAAAGCCTTGATTGATCATAAAAACTGTTTAAGAGTTCGTTAAATAACATAAGTGTCAATGTTCAGCTCCACACTTTCCGTTTCAAACTGCTCCCTCATGGTCGGACCATGAACAACAGTCTTGGCTAAACCAGGCCAGTCTTTGATCACCAGGTTCCAACAGAGTGACAGGTGCAGAGGGATAATGCAGCAGGATCTTCATAAGCAACAGACTGAGAGGTCATATCAGCTAACGTGACACCTCTGAGCCCGCGTACATACACACTGGCTCTTTCAGATACAATCCAGGACATTTTAATATACACTGGGGAGCTCATCAACTGCCAGCTTATATAGACTCCCAGCAGGTGAGGCCAATTCCTCAATGAGGAGGGAGGAGCCTAGCAACCAGAGCCTCTGAAGGAAAAACCCAGGCCGGGCAGAACCAGGACTATCACACTGTCCTGGCAACTTCAAAGAAATGCCCTCAGAACACAGGACTGGGAGGCGGGGCTGAGACACCCTGAGACACTACAACTTAGATACTATTATTAATATTATTGCTATTATCATTATTACTATTATAGTTTACTGGTGCTGCTATCATCAATAACACAATTATGTCAATCACTTTCATTATTAACCAGTCTGACAGTGCTTTAATACATTCTTTACGCAACTATTCCCGCTCCCCCTCTCTCATTTCTCTCCTCTCACCGAAACCAGTTGAGGCAGACGGACGCCCACACTGAGTCTGTTTCTGCTAAAGCTTCCTTCCAGTTAAAAGGGAGTTTTCTCTCCACAGTCGTCAGTGCTTGCTCATTGTTGGGTTTCTTTAAAATATTGCAACATCTAGATCTTAGAAATGTGAAGTGCCTTGAGATAGGCTGATGTATGTTGTGTTTTGGTGCTACACAAATGAATTTGAATTGAATTAAGCTCCTCTCAACGGTTCACTATCATGGTTATACTGTATATCTGCACTCTTGCCCTTTTAAATCAGCATTATAATCGTGTTCTTACTAATCTTCCAATTTTTCTTTTTGGGGATTTTCCTCAATTGGGAGCTGTCCATCTTCCTTTTCTTCTCTAATAATCACGTATATGTGACGTGAAGTTTGTAATATTCTGTGAGCAGCTCTGGCTCACCCTAGGTATTTCCTAGGGTGAGTGAGCTCTCCTCGGGCTATTTTCAAACATGAGGCTGAGTAAAAAGCAGACTTATTATTACTAAGTAATGTCCTGAACAACAGTTGGGACCAGGCTTATCACTAGAGCTCTCATTTGAACACCTACCAATCACCAATTTATTGAAATGAGCCAAATGTTTTATTAACTGTAAAACTACATTTAGTAACTTCAGTGTGTAAATCAGACAGAGCCTTGAGTTTGCATCCTGATTCCCAACTGTGTGTTAGGTTTTGACAACTAAAAGAACTTTGGCTATATGGAAAGATTGTAGTTTTGGTAAAATGTTAACAAAAAAGTAATGTTTGAAACCTCTAAGAACTTTTTCTGTATGAAACCAGACCAGATTTTTAATAATACTATCACTGCAGGATCAGATATTCTATCAGACATAAAACAAGACATTGTCAATAAACATTTTACTACTATATAATAGACAGTTGAATAATAGATCCAGTTGCATTATCTTTTATTAAAACCATATTTTGATTTTAATATCACTTGTGTGTAAGTATACATTCAACAATGTGGGTCCCACTCACCCTCATGGAGTCTACATGGTTCCAGCAAAGCAGCCCACACAGTGATACAAAGATCAGCATGTTACCCTTCATCATTGTGGTCAGAAAAAGTCTGTAAAATTACTGACAGACACAAAACAAGTCATCAACAATCAACTGCATCATATCAGTATCACAGATATATTTAAATACCTGAAACGATAAACGCTTAAACTCTTTCTCTGTTCTCAAAGGTTTCTCTCATCAGTCTGCAGGATGTTGGCATCTGACTACGTGAACCTCTTGTTTGTGGTGCAATGGTTTTGATGAGACATCCAGTTCCCAGCATGTGTTTCAGTTTCTCACGATTAACTCTCTATTTGTTTTTGAGGTCAAACAAGTCTTAAGACCTCACACGTATGTGGAAATGAAAGAAAACAGCCTGAAAGGTGAAGCCAAGTAACACAATCACGTGTGCACAAATCATTGTTAGAGACTGAGATGTCTGTGAAATTATCTAATTTTGACTAATCTGGTCTTCTCTTTTTCAAGATGCATATGGTAGGCGGAGTTCCTGAAGATCATGTTCATAGCACCGCTACATGGCAGCACCACCACTATCCCACACAAGTTCATGATTTATGGGTCCTTTATATGTCCATCTTTATTGAACCTACTTGTGAGTTTATTATGCTAATAAAACAAATTGCCCAACATGCAACCCTCTGCAACCAAGTTGAAATGCAAGACAGAAAGGCTTAATTGGGTGGAAGTCCTGAAACTGCAGCCTCTGGTATTGCAGGGATGTATTACTGGTTATAGTGTCAGTATCAAAGGTCCAAGTCCAAGGATAAATGCCTGTATTTTTTGCGACCTCTCTAGTGGTGTAAATAAAGCCCTCTATCTTTGTATGACTTATGACAAGATTCTTATGCTTGAAGTATATCTCGTATCAAGGATGTTTAGAAACTTTTATTGATGTGTGCTTTCAGAAGGCAGAAAAACAAAGCTTTTCAAAGTTAAGAAAGAAAATATAAACCTATACAGTGGTTTAAACATTCAAACATTCATTTCCCCTTTTTTTTTTACACCCTGACCACGCGGACGATGTTCTTCAACTCGACTTCCTCCTTTGCGGTCACAAAAGATGATCTGGAACATGTTGGTATTCTTTTCATCCGTCCAGGTGAGAAAATATGAAGTACTTTCACAGTGCAGTTATTAAAGGTACCAATGACTGTCTAAAATACAAAGGGGCAATATTAGGTCAAAGCTGCACAGTGTAATATCTGAATATATTGTGAGCAGGAAAATACTTGTTAACTGATAGTTTCAAGTTTCATTTCTCACTCAAAAATTTGAGAACCCAGTGACTACTGGACTTTTATTTGTTCACAACTTTGCAGTTCAGATTGCTCTTAAAGCCTGCACTCTCCAAGACGTACACAACCTTGCATGACGTTAGACCCATATCTCGTATTTTACTATTATCTTTAACTATCTCAGTTATGTTGAACATCTCATAAGGAGGGATGAGCACCTCTACTTCATCTTCATAATTATAAAATGTATAATGTTTCAAAAAAGCCCCTGAACAGGTCTTGATTTTGAAGCAGGTCTCATTACCAAACCGTACCAGGTATGGCTTGTAGGAGCTAGAGGCAAAGGACCCAAATCTAATTATATGGTTGATTTGACCAGTAAATCTTTCTGAGTTTCGTCTATAAGTAGTGTGGCAGTAGTTGTTGTTATTCAGAATCTGTACAGCAGATGTCAGCATGAAATGTAAGTAGTGGAACTGGAATGAGGATCTATAGTTGTTCCTTTTGATGCGGACAGCATTATTGAACACTGAGTAAATCTCATCATATGTGTAAACGCAGATGGCACGCAGGTGATCTTTGGTTAGACCCTCATCCTCCAGACGGGCTATTCTCTCTTCTGCACACTTTTCTGCCTCATTCCAGGCATTTTCAAATGTTTTGTTCACGTACTTTTCTTCAAAGTATTTGCTCTTGACCATTCTCATCATTAGTTCATTGCAGCCAAAGTACATGTCATCAACCGACTCTTCAACCATGTTCAATGGGATGTTACTGCTTTGGTCAACCTCCTTTAGAATGATGTTGTCACGGCGCTGGTTGACCTCCATTGGTAAAGACTTGAAATGGATCTAAAGGAAAACAAATGAAAAAGGGAAAGGTCATTTAACAGAGTCAAAATATACTTAATTATTCTAAGTGTCCATATAAAAACCTGGTTTATATGGTGAAAGTAATTTTCTGAATAACAGTTGAGGCCAGGCATATCACTTGTTTAAAAAATAAGACTGCAGCTATAGTGTGTAAGCTAACTTTTGCACAGTGCAATTATTGTTTCTTCACTGGTTGGATCATTTTCATAGGCAATACATGTTTTAGTAACAATAACACCATTAACTTCAGTATAGAAATCAAACAGTTGTGGCACCAGAGCCTTCGGTTTGCATCCTGATTCCCAACTGTGAACTATGAAACCAGACCATAGTCTTTCACAAACTTTATCCAACCAACTACCTGTGTCTATGCATGTAATTATTTTATAATGACATTGTTGATGAACAATTTACTGATATATTCAACATCAACATTTACTAGCAAATTGCCAAATACATTATTTAACCATAATTTACTCATTGTTTTGATAGATAATCCGGTTGCATCAAGTTTTCTTCACTTTGTGTTGCATGTCAGTTGTATATAAATGTAAATTCTGTGAGATAGCATTGGTTCCACTCACCCTCATGGAGTCTACATGGTTCCAGCAAAGCAGCCCACACAGTGACGCAAAGATCAGCATGTTACCCTTCATCATTGTGGTCAGAAAAAGTCTTTCTAAATTACAGACAGACACAAAACAAGTCAACAACAATCAACTGCATCATATTGTGTACCAGTATCACGGCCACTGTATATTTACTTCTGCCAAGGACGTTTTTTGTCCGTTAGCAGGATTACGCAAAAATAACTAAATTGATTTTATTGAAACTTGGTAGAATTTGGATGAAGGACAAGTCATTAACTTTTGGAGCAGATTCGATCCACTTTCTCTGACCTAAGATCGGGTGTTAGCTTTGGCCGAGGTATGCACTGAAATGGTTAATGGAAAAACATTGAAAATCTTTCAGCAATTAACAAGGTAAGTGTTCTCAGAAGTTGATTTCAACTCACCAGTCTGCAGGATGTTGAGCAGTAAGTGAGCCCCTCAGGTAACCAGCCCTCAGCTTGTGCTTCAGCTGCCCATGTTCCACTTTATATATGCGTTGCCCTTTTGGTAGAACAGGAAATAAGACCTCACACATATTAACATGCGTCAAAATCATAGCCTGAAAGATGAAGCCAAGAAACAGAATCACATATCCACAAATTATTGTTAAAGCAGACACTTTTCTGTATGTTTCAATATCTAATTTTATTGCATTATAGAAAAACTAATGGTTAAAAGGGAATCGTAAGAATTATTTTTGATTCTGTGAGTCACACTCAACCGTTTTTTAATAAGCAGTCAATTCAGAATGTCTGCTCTGCATGATCACATGGATTTGTTGAATCAACGGCATGTTTAGTAGAGAGCAGAAGTAATATGTTTTTCAAACTATAGCATCCCTGATGCACAGCCTGTTTATTGAATTTTATTAACAACTTATGATCTTTAATGTTGTCTGCATTTGTAGCTTATGACTCAAGGCCCAGTCCCAGATTCACGACACCTGGTAAATAAAAGTTATTTTATGCTTCAAGTATATGGGTCATGTTCTGTAACCTTTTTGTTGTTGTTGTCTGGTTTGAGGAAACATTAACAATGAAGTCTACTTCAAATGTATGGGACAAATCTTTGTGAGAGGTAAGAAAGAAAAAAAACGTGTGTTTCCGAGTGCTTCACACATACCATGTCTCTTTCACACCCTGACAACACAGATGATTTCTTCAACTAGACACCCCCGTTTGTGGTCACAAAAGATGGTGGGAAACATGTCGGTGCTTTTTTTCATCTGTCTTATGCGTGAGAACATTCTCCTTCAAAGCCAATTGTGCATTTCCTACATTCACTTACTGTGCACTTATTATCGAGCTAACACTGACAGTCTAAACTACAAAGGTGCAATATCAAACAAAAGCTGCCCCATACATTTCAAGACCAACAATACTTCCTCTTCCCTCAGTGGGTTAACTGTCAACTGATCGAATGCACTCATTGACCACAGCTCATTGACCACAGTGTTGACCAAACTATTGTCCAGTTGATGCAGTTTGCATACATCAACACTATAGAGGGCAGCTGCAAAAATATTCATACACATGCATTCTTAACTATTACAATTTGTAAAGCTTACAAAGTTTAGCCCTTAAACAATAAAGCTGGTACATACAATATTATTTGTAAAGTTGCTCCTACACATGCCAGTTTGTTCAGAAACAAACAAAGACAAACAAAACAAAATGTTTAATGCCAGAGAGCAGTGTTTGTAAGTCTTTAACCAGGTAGGACAGTCTGAACTGTAGATTTAGCTGCATGAGCCTGAATTAAGGCGACATTTAACAAAGACCAACGTCCCAGAATTTATCACAGTCTAGACTCAGATACTCTGATATCCACTGCAACATTTCAAAGAACAATAATCGTGGTTTCATAAGATCATTGTGGAGGATGTAGTTTTATGGTGGACAAAAAAGAAAAGAAAACAATCAATGTGTTTTCTCTTTGCTCTTCTCACTGGTTTGAAGTTTGAAAAACTGCAGCATTAGACTGTGAGTAAAGGCTTGTTCAGGCCAGAGAGGCCTATTCAAAGCACCTCATTAAAATACGTACACGTAGCTTTTTCATTGGATATGCAAAGATAATAGACCAACATCTGTTCATTCATCGTTTTCAGTATTCCAAGTTTGATTTAATGCTATAACTCAGTAATTCACTTGTGTTATTCCTATTAACTGTTAACTATGCGTTAGTTTCTCATGCATTCCTTGGTAACTGGCATTGGCAACCAATATAGTATAAGTGTACCCATTAATTTTGATTAAGACAAACCAAAATTGTAATTAACCCCACTATTATACTGAAATAGCCCCGAAGACATCACATAAAAACCACCTCTTCCAACTTAATGATGGATAAAGCTCTGCTGTTCACAAAGGAAAAAACAAAACCCACATTGCTCTTTCACCAATTTATTGAATTCATGTAGAAAATTACAAATGTTGAAATGCTGATAAAAGCAAAACACGTTGATGCACATTCATGTGGTTGAACACATTGTTGTGGAAGCATGCAAACTCAAGCATGAAGTCAGCGGTTGAGGTGAATGCATAGACATATTGTAATGAGCTTGGACTTTTGAAGAATCACTCGGTTTGCTAGACAGGACTAAATGATGCTCACTCTGCTCCACCTGGTCTTTCTTGCATATGCATCTTTGCAGTTCAGATTGCTGAGAACTCCTGCACTCTCTAGGATATACACGCTCTTACAGTCGCGCAGATTTTGTGGAATTTTTTTCTTAATTTTCTTGATTATTTTAAAGCACTCATAAGGGGGAATAAGCACCTCTTCCTCACTGGTCAATTTTGAATAGTTCTTCAAGGGAGCACCCAAACAGGTCTTGATTTCAAAGCACGTCTTGTTACCAAAGTGTTTCAGGTCTGGTCTGGCAGAGGTGGAGCTAAAAGAACCAAAGCGAATTATCTTGTTGACTTTACCAGTGAACACATCCTGTGTTCTGCGGTAAGTGATCTTACAGTCTGTATTATTACCGAGAATCTGTACGGCAGATGTCAGCCAGAAATGTAAGAAGTGGAACGGAAAGGTGCCATATTGTTTTCTGCCTGTTCGGACTGCAACGTTGAACGTCTTATAGAACTCTTTATAGTTAGATGTAAAAGCACAGATTGCTTGTTTGTGATTCTTGGTCAACGCTTCATCTTTTTTATCTTTATTTCGGAATTTGGCAGTTGCAATTTTATCACACTTTTTCCAGGCTTCAGCAAATATCTCCTTGTTCTCTTTATTGAAGTATTTGTTGTTGACGATTTGTGCCATCCTCGCGTTGCAGCCAAAGTACATGTCATCAACAGAATCTTCAGCCAAGTTCAATGGGATGGACCGGATGGCATCTCGTACAGCGACGATTCTGATCTTTAGGGGAAAGAAAGAGATGAGAAGAAAAGCTATGAGTCAGATGTAATTTAAACCATTGTGCTGTGGTGTCAAAAGTATCCACATGGCTTACTTAAGTTAAAATAAGATTTCCACACTAAGTCCTCAGTTACAACAATAAAGTTCAGTCAAACATGTGTAAAAGTAAAGTATTATCTCCCAAAATTTTCTTAAAGCAAGTATCCCTCATGATCAACAGCACCTGTCACTGTTATATTATTGTATCAGTGACAAGTGCATTGTATTTCATAAACTAATCGTAAACTGAAAATCAACTGAAGCTATCACACATATGTCGTAAGTACAATATTTGTAGAAGAGGAATGATTTAAATGGAAAATACTAGAATACCTCATGATTGTATCTCTTAAACTTGTGACTTTCCGCGAGAATATTACTTTTTAATAAATTAGTAAAAAGTAATTTAACCCAGCTAACATTATGTTGCGGACCAACCTATGGTATGAACCACTTACCGTCTTGGAGCCAACAGGAAGCATCCAGCAAAGGAGCAAAAACAGTGGAACAGAAACAAGCATTTTACTCACCATCACTGCAATCAGACAAAAAAATGTACTTAATGTAGTGGTAGTGATAACGTACAGGTACAGGTTAATGCATACTGTGTTTGGACAGATGTTTTATTAAATATTTATATATATGATCTAGAAAAATGTAATCAACTCACCGGTCTTTCAGAGGAGAAGGTGTCTGACCAAAGGTTATGATGGAACAATGCACAATGCTTTGAGATCTCCATAGACAAACAGCCCTCTGACACGTCACACACGTTTGGGGCGTTATTGTGACAGTGGGTTTTTGGTTTTACGTATGACGTGTCGTCTCAAAGGACTTGAGGTTTAGTTTCAGATCTGCTAGAGTGAACTGAAGCTCAGTGTGTGACCTTAACACTGATCGACTGCAGGCAGTTTGCACAACCGGTCAATTAGAACAGCGTCCTTTTTGTGTCCTTTTTGTGTTTGAAAACAGTTTGTCAAAATTTCACAAGTTAATTTGTTTCTCTGTCATAAACAAAAGGAACAAGAGGAATCCAAAAGTTCCTCCAGGTAAAACTGGAGCACATGTAACTTTGACCAGAGACATATGTAATAAAGTAAGGGATCATCATTCATTCATCAAAAAAGAACATGCACGGCATTTAGATTTGGTGTCTAGGCTCTGGTTTAGACGTAACCTGAAGGCCAACATAGGTTATCCTGCTTGGAAGGGGAATGGGGTTCAGTTAGTTAGAATCATAGACTGTATATAAAGACCTTAATACTGCCATCTTGTGTATTTGGAACCAGAGTCTGTACCGTAGAGATCGGGGGGTGGAGCCATGGTGGCGAGGCCCCGCTGACCAATCACAAGTCAGTCTCCACTGTCAATCATGACAACTCACCCCATTTTTATAGCACCAAATTGGAAAAATGTGCACTTGAAGAAAAATTAGTGTGGGTTAGAAACCATCTCTGAGATATTTAAATTTTTTGTTTCAGTGCATGTCCAATACATCAACATAGAGGAGGCAGGGTTTATGACCTTTGCTACAGTCAGCCACCAGATGGCCATCGAGAAGCTTTGGCCTCACTTTCAGGGAGCTGTCATGTCGTCCATCTTCATCACTGCAGGTATTTTGACGTGTCACTGTAGGGAAAAGGGATCACAGACATAACAAAGGCTCTGTTCTTTTCAAGAGAGCCAGTACCACGACAGAGTGATAGTCATCCCACAACCCTAAGAGCGAAGAAGCTAAATGCGATTCAATCTCCATTTATTTTGCTATTTCCAACTGCGCTTTTCCCACTTTTGTAAAATATGTCAAGGAAATATATTTTGTGAAATAAGAATGATGTTTCAATAGCTTTCCAGCAGATGGCAGCATTATGCAACCGGTGGCCCCTGTCATTAAATCGCCTGAGCTGTTCCCATCATGATGTGTGTGTGTGTGTGTGTGTGTGTGTGTGTGTGTGTGTGTGTGTGTGTGTGTGTGTGTGTGTGTGTGTGTGTGTGTGTGTGTGTGTGTGTGTGTGTGTGTGTGTGTGTGTGTGTGTGTGTGTGTAAA
>NC_061484.1:12318401-12339946 GCF_022539355.2 Hippoglossus stenolepis | reverse complement strand
CTTTTTCACTGTGTTTGAAAACTGTTTTCAAACACAAAAAGGACACTTACAATAAAATGAACATGGATTACAGGCTGTTCTAATTGACCGGTTGTGCAAACTGCCTGCAGTCGATCAGTGTTAAGGTCACACACTGAGCTTCAGTTCACTCTAGCAGATCTGAAACTAAACCTCAAGTCCTTTGAGACGACACAGCATACGTAAAACCAAAACCCACTGTCACAATAACGCCACAAACGTGTGTGACGTGTCAGAGGGCTGTTTGTCTATGGAGATCTCAAAGCATTGTGCATTGTTCCATCATAACCTTTGATCAGACACCTTCTCCTCTGAAAGACCGGTGAGTTGATTACATTTTTCTAGATCATATATATAAATATTTAATACAACTTCTGTCCATACACAGTATGCATTAACCTGTACCTGTACGTTATCACTACCACTACATTAAGTACATTTTTTTGTCTGATTGCAGTGATGGCGAGTAAAATGCTCGCTTCTGTTCCACTGTTTTTGCTCCTTTGCTGGATGCTTCCTGTTGGCTCCAAGACGGTAAGTGGTTCATACCATAGGTTGGTCCGCAACATAATGTTAGCTGGGTTAAATGACTTATTACTAATTTATTAAAAGTAATATTCTCAAGGAAAGTCACAAGTTTAAGAGATACAATCATGAGGTACATGTACTCTAGTATTTTCAATTTCAATCATTCCTCTTCTACAAATATTGTACTTACGACATATGTGTGATAGCTTCAGTTGATTTTCAGTTTACGATTAGTTTATGAAATACAATGCACTTGTCACTGATACAATAATATAACAGTGACAGGTGCTGTTGATCATGAGGGATACTTGCTTTAGGCTGCAAGCGAGGATGGCACAAATCGTCAACAACAAATACTTCAATAAAGAGAACAAGGAGATATTTGCTGAAATCTACAGTTCAGACTGTCCTACCTGGTTAAAGATTTACAAACACTGCTCTCTGGCATTAAACATTTTGTTTTGGTTGTCTTTGTTTGGTTCTGACCAAACTGGCATGTGTAGGAGCAACTTTACAAATAATATTGTATGTACCAGCTTTATTGTTTAAGGGCTTAAACTTTGTAAGCTTTACAAATTGTAATAGTTAAGAATGCATGTGTATGAATATTTTTGCAGCTGCCCTCTAAAGTGTTGATGTATGCAAACTGCATCAACTGGAAAATCGTTATAACACTGTGGTTAATGAGTGCATTTGATCAGTTGACCGTTAACCCACTGAGGGAAGAGGAAGTATAGTTGTTAAAACAACCATATTTCCACTGAACAGCCACAGAGCACTCACATTGAAATCCAACTTTTCAGGGACATGCATGCAAGCATGACACTGACATGCAGGCTTACATCAAGTCAAATATTTGATATGTATGTGATGAAAGGAAATAAAATGACAGAAATTATTGATCCTGGTGTAAAACTGTATTTTGTGTTTATGTATAAGTGTAAATTCAGAAGGTGTTTTACTGCTGATCTTTTCTTCACTGTGTTCACTCTTTGTTGTTGGGTCTGTCTGTCTGTCTGTCTGTCTGTCTGTCTGTCTGTCTGTCTGTGGAACGCCTGCCTCACTAACCTTCTGACGCTTCTTGTTAATGGCCCTGTGAAGTGTGGTGCAGAGTTTGGTGCAATTTGGAAAAAGATACATTCAATATTAATACAAGTTGAATAAACAGGTGACCAGTGCTCCGTGCAGTCGGTGGGGCGGGAGTGTGCAAACAGTCAGTCTGCAGCCTGAGTTAAACATGTCTTCTTCAACATCTTCAGAGAAACTACAGCATCATTTCACCATATTGGACTGACATAGACATTCATGGGTGTCGGGGCTGCTGATATCCGTCATGATAACAGTCATGGAATCACTTCCTCTTAAGCAATTGTTCTCAAAGAAAAACACAAGGTTCGTTTTGTGAGTGCAATGCTATATCGAGATGAATTACAGAGCTTTTATTTTTAAAAAGTTCGCTGAACAGACCTCTGAAAAAGCGTTTCAGAAAAGAGTTCAGTAAATTACTCATATATTCTTAGATAAAAACCACACAAGTAAACAGTAATCAGGCAAATTCTGTTTCCTTTTATGAACAACATTTTCATTGCAGATAAACCAGATAGGATGAACACATACTGCTTTCATATTACACTGTGAAGAGTGATATATAATTCATGACTGCATTGTAGGTTTTTATTAAACCTCATGAATCATAATTGCAATCAATTATGGCAATTGAATAAATGAATTAAAAAGACAAACTCTCCCTTGCAAAGTGGTGGGATAAACTTTCTCACAAGTTAAAATAAAGTACAATGGCAGCATCTTAAAATGATACAAAGTACAACATCTCTTTAAAAAAATTCAAAAACATAAGAGTGAGGTTTTAAAATTAGTACAAATCAACTGTTGAACTGGACAGTTGACTTTGAATTCATCTTATACTCTCAAGATAATGGGAAATTTATTCTGCAGCTTTTGTTTGATATTGCACCTTTGTAGTTTAGACTGTCAGTGTTAGCTTGATAATAAGTGCACGGTAAGTGAATGTAGGAAATGCACAATTGGCTTTGAAGGAGAATGTTCCAAACTGCGAGCCAAACTTGGCTCTGATCTCTCCACTGGGCCTGCAGGAGACTGATAGCTATTGTCTGTTTTATTTTTTATCCTGACGTCCTGAAAGATCAACCTCTGCCCTTAAATCAGCTCTCAAAGCATATTGTGCCTCCACTCCCTTCTTTTTTTTTTCTCACACACACACACACACACACACACACACACACACACACACACACACACACACACACACACACACACACACACACACACACACACACACACATCATGATGGGAACAGCTCAGGCGATTTAATGACAGGGGCCACCGGTTGCATAATGCTGCCATCTGCTGGAAAGCTATTGAAACATTATACTTATTTCACAAAATATATTTCCTTGACATATTTTACAAAAGTGGGAAAAGCGCAGTTGGAAATAGCAAAATAAATGGAGATTGAATTGCATTTAGCTTCTTCGCTCTTAGGGTTGTGGGATGACTATCACTCTGTCGTGGTACTGGCTCTCTTGAAAGAACAGAGCCTTTGTTATGTCTGTGATTCCCTTTTCCCTGCAGTGACACGTCAAAATACCTGCAGTGATGAAGATGGACGACATGACAGCTCCCTGAAAGTGAGGCCAAAGCTTCTCGATGGCCATCTGGTGGCTGACTGTAGCAAAGGTCATAAACCCTGCCTCCTCTATGTTGATGTATTGGACATGCACTGAAACAAAAAATTTAAATATCTCAGAGATGGTTTCTAACCCACACTAATTTTTCTTCAAGTGCACATTTTTCCAATTTGGTGCTATAAAAATGGGGTGAGTTGTCATGATTGACAGTGGAGACTGACTTGTGATTGGTCAGCGGGGCCTCGCCACCATGGCTCCACCCCCCGATCTCTACGGTACAGACTCTGGTTCCAAATACACAAGATGGCAGTATTAAGGTCTTCATATACAGTCTATGATTCTAACTAACTGAACCCCATTCCCCTTCCAAGCAGGATAACCTATGTTGGCCTTCAGGTTACGTCTAAACCAGAGCCTAGACACCAAATCTAAATGCCGTGCATGTTCTTTTTTTGATGAATGAATGATGATCCCTTACTTTATTACATATGTCTCTGGTCAAAGTTACATGTGCTCCAGTTTTACCTGGAGGAACTTTTGGATTCCTCTTGTTCCTTTTGTTTATGACAGAGAAACAAATTAACTTGTGAAATTTTGACAAACTGTTTTCAAACACAAAAAGGACACAAAAAGGACGCTGTTCTAATTGACCGGTTGTGCAAACTGCCTGCAGTCGATCAGTGTTAAGGTCACACACTGAGCTTCAGTTCACTCTAGCAGATCTGAAACTAAACCTCAAGTCCTTTGAGACGACACGTCATACGTAAAACCAAAAACCCACTGTCACAATAACGCCCCAAACGTGTGTGACGTGTCAGAGGGCTGTTTGTCTATGGAGATCTCAAAGCATTGTGCATTGTTCCATCATAACCTTTGATCAGACACCTTCTCCTCTGAAAGACCGGTGAGTTGATTACATTTTTCTAGATCATATATATAAATATTTAATACAACTTCTGTCCATACACAGTATGCATTAACCTGTACCTGTACGTTATCACTACCACTACATTAAGTACATTTTTTTGTCTGATTGCAGTGATGGCGAGTAAAATGCCTGCTTCTGTTCCACTGTTTTTGCTCCTTTGCTGGATGCTTCCTGTTGGCTCCAAGACGGTAAGTGGTTCATACCATAGGTTGGTCCGCAACATAATGTTAGTTGCTAAATTACTTTTTACTAATTTATTAAAAGTAATATTCTCATGGAAAGTCACAAGTTTAAGAGATACAATCATGAGGTATTCTAGTATTTTCCATTTAAATCATTCCTCTCTTCTACAAATATTGTACTTACGACATATGTGTGATAGCTTCAGTTGATTTTCAGTTTACGATTAGTTTATGAAATACAATGCACTTGTCACTGATACAATAATATAACAGTGACAGGTGCTGTTGATCATGAGGATACTTGCTTTAAGAAAATTTTGGGAGATAATACTTTACTTTTACACATGTTTGACTGAACTTTATTGTTGTAACTGAGGAATTAGTGTGGAAATCTTATTTTAACTTAAGTAAGCCATGTGAATACTTTGACACCACAGCACAATGGTTTAAATTACATCTGACTCATAGCTTTTCTTCTCATCTCTTTCTTTCCCCTAAAGATCAGAATCGTCGCTGTACGAGATGCCATCCGGTCCATCCCATTGAACTTGGCTGAACATTCTGTTGATGACATGTACTTTGGCTGCAACGCGAGGATGGCACAAATCGTCAACAACAAATACTTCAATAAAGAGAACAAGGAGATATTTGCTGAAGTCTGGAAAAAGTGTGATAAAATGCAACTGCCAAATTCCGAAATAAAGATAAAAAAGATGAAGCGTTGACCAAGAATCACAAACAAGCAATCTGTGCTTTTACATCTAACTATAAAGAGTTCTATAAGACGCTCAACGTTGCAGTCCGAACAAGCAGAAAAAAGGTGGCACCTTTCCGTTCCACTTCTTACATTTCTGGCTGACATCTGCGTGCGTACAGATTCTCGGTAATAATACAGACTGTAAGATCACTTACCGCAGAACACAGGATGTGTTCACTGGTAAAGTCAACAAGATAATTCGCTTTGGTTCTTTTAGCTCCACCTCTGCCAGACCAGACCTGAAACACTTTGGTCACAAGACGTGCTTTGAAATCAAGACCTGTTTGGGTGCTCCCTTGAAGGACTATTCAAAATTTAACAGTGAGGAAGAGGTGCTTATCCCCCTTATGAGCGCTTTAAAATAATCAAGAAAATGAAGAAAAAAATTCCAGAAAATCTGATCGACTGTAAGCGCGTGTATATCCTAGAGAGTGCAGGAGTTCTCAGCAATCTGAACTGCAAAGATGCATATGCAAGAAAGACCAGGTGGAGCAGAGTGAGCATCATTTAGTCCTGTCTAGCAAACCGAGTGATTCTTCAAAAGTCCAAGCTCATTACAATATGTCTATGCATTCACCTCAACCGCTGACTTCATGCTTGAGTTCGCATGCTTCCACAACAATGTGTTCAACCACATGAATGTGCATGAACGTGTTTTGCTTTTATCAGCATTTCAACATTTGTAATTTTCTACATGAATTCAATAAATTGGTGAAAGAGCAATGTGGGTTTTGTTTTTTCCTTGTGAACAGCAGAGCTTTATCCATCATTAAGTTGGAAGAGGTGGTTTTATGTGATGTCTTCGGGGTTATTTCAGTATAATAGTGGGGTTAATTACAATCTTGGTTTGTCTTAATCAAAATTAATGGGTACACTTATACTATATTGGTTGCCAATGCCAGTTACCAAGGAATGCATGAGAAACTAACGCATAGTTAACAGTTAATAGGAATAACACAAGTGAATTACTGAGTTATAGCATTAAATCAAACTTGGAATACTGAAAACGATGAATGAACAGATGTTGGTCTATTATCTTTGCATATCCAAAAAAGCTACGTGTACGTATTTTAATGAGGTGCTTTGAATAGGCCTCTCTGGCCTGAACAAGCCTTTACTCACAGTCTAATGCTGCAGTTTTCAAACTTCAAACCAGTGAGAAGAGCAAAGAGAAAACACATTGATTGTTTTCTTTTCTTTTTGTCCACCATAAAACTACATCCTCCACAATGATCTTATGAAACCACGATTATTGTTCTTTGAAATGTTGCAGTGGATATCAGAGTATCTGAGTCTAGACTGTGATAAATTCTGGGACGTTGGTCTTTGTTAAATGTCGCCTTAATTCAGGCTCATGCAGCTAAATCTACAGTTCAGACTGTCCTACCTGGTTAAAGACTTACAAACACTGCTCTCTGGCATTAAACATTTTGTTTTGGTTGTCTTTGTTTGTTTCTGAACAAACTGGCATGTGTAGGAGCAACTTTACAAATAATATTGTATGTACCAGCTTTATTGTTTAAGGGCTAAACTTTGTAAGCTTTACAAATTGTAATAGTTAAGAATGCATGTGTATGAATATTTTGCAGCTGCCCTCTAAAGTGTTGATGTATGCAAACTGCATCAACTGGAAAATCGTTTATAACACTGTGGTTAATGAGTGCATTTGATCAGTTGACCGTTAACCCACTGAGGAAGAGGAAGTATAGTTGTTAAAACAACCATATTTCCACTGAACAGCCACAGAGCACTCACATTGAAATCCAACTTTTCAGGGACATGCATGCAAGCATGACACTGACATGCAGGCTTACATCAAGTCAAATATTTGATATGTATGTGATGAAAGGAAATAAAATGACAGAAATTATTGATCCTGGTGTAAAACTGTATTTTGTGTTTGTGTATAAGTGTAAATTCAGAAGGTGTTTTACTGCTGATCTTTTCTTCACTGTGTTCACTCTTTGTTGTTGGGTCTGTCTGTCTGTCTGTCTGTCTGTCTGTCTGTCTGTCTGTCTGTCTGTCTGTCTGTCTGTCTGTCTGTCTGTCTGTCTGTCTGTCTGTCTGTCTGTCCCGCCGTCCGTCCGTCCGTCCGTCTGTCTGTCTGTCTGTCTGTCTGTCTGTCTGTCTGTCTGTGGAACGCCTGCCTCACTAACCTTCTGACGTCTCTTGTTAATGGCCCTGTGAAGTGTGGTGCAGAGTTTGGTGCAATTTGGAAAAAGATACATTCAATATTAATAAAAGTTGAATAAACAGGTGACCAGCGTTCCGGTGCAGTAGCTGGGGGCGGGAGTGTGCAAACAGTCAGTCTGCAGCCTGAGTTAAACATGTCTTCTTCAACATCTTCAGAGAAACTACAGCATCATTTCACCATATTGGACTGACATAGACATTCATGGGTGTCGGGGCTGCTGATATCCGTCATGATAACAACAGTCATGGAATCACTTCCTCTTAAGCAATTGTCTTCAAAGAAAACACAAGGTTCGTTTTGTGAGTGCAATGCTTTATATCGAGATGAATTACAGAGCTTTTATTTTAAAGGGGACATAGCATGCAAATTCCACTTTGTTAGTGCTTCTACAGGTTAATGTGGGTATCTGGCATGTCTACCAACCCAAAACTCTGGGAAAAACACTCGCGTTTTGTTATAGTTCCTCTAAGTCAGAAACGTCATGCTTGAGCGACTCGATTGCGCTTCCTGGGTATTGTGTCGTAACAAGGAACTGGAAGTCTCCCTACATGGTCTTGGCCCACCCCCCGCCCCGTCCCGTCCCCCACACTCGTTACTTCCGGGTTTACACCGAGGCTGCGAGGCAGCGCAGCGCCGTTCCCAAGCACGCAGCCGGGCTGTTCACACGGGACGAGCATTTCTCCGCTGGTCAGCCCGCGATTCACTCACATGTGGCATTTGTCTGGATCGCTGGGACTGGAGGCTGCAGCAGCTGCTCGGGAGCGACCGCCGCTCTCCCGTGCGTGAGCTGGAATTTGAGTCAGCGCCACACAGCAGCAGTGTGGAAGACTTCCGCAGTGTTCAGCGCTACTGTAACCCCGAACCCCGACATTCAACGGGTACAACAACAAGCGGAGAAAGCAGAATCGCGGGCTGACCTTATATATACAGTCTATGGGGCTGACCAGCGCGAGAAATGCTCGTCCCGTGTGAACAGCCAGGCGGCTGCGTGCTGGAGAACGGCGCTGCGCTGCCTCGCAGCGGCGCTTCCACACTGCCAGCTGTGTGGAAGACTTCCGCAGTGTTCAGCTCTACTGTATGCCGGGTTACAGTAGTTACGCCCGGGTACAGTAGTTACGCCGGTGTTGGGGATCGGCTTAGACAAAGGATCGTGTGAGGCCTGCGTGTGCTTTTCAAGGCCTGTCTAGAGTTTGCTCTCTCTCAGGAGACAACCCTCAGAGATTCGACAGAGCAGCCATGTTGTGTGACCGGGAGCCTGAGGTCAGCTTGGGCCTTCGGCAGAGGCCAACAAGACCCCGGCCCTCTCAGGAGGAGGCCGGACACCTAAGGCAAAGAGCTCCCCCAAATCAGTATCATTCACGTGCACTGAAGATGGGACAGAACCTCTCCAGGTTTCCTCAGATGATCAGACACTTAAGGGAGCAGCCACAAACGTTTGTAGTTTTTATATTTTTCCCCCTTTAAGTTCATTCAACTCCTTTTAATTTTGGTTACTTGAACTTTACTCTAGAAAGGACCATAGCAAAGTCGAATACTCGCGGCAGAGTTATCCACAGACTTTTCCTCCGCTCCCACAAATCATAGCTGCTCCGCCGCTATTCATCCCTGCAGAAGAGCAAGTTTATATTCAGCCCAGGCATTGAGACTTTTTCGCCCACCGGAGAAGCAGGGCCGATTCTCTCCACTTTCGGCCGCAGCTTTGCCCGCTGCCATCACCACGAATCAGCTGATCACTGTTTCCGGCTGACCTGAACCAAATCCACTTTCGTCTTGCGGAGCAGCGCCCGCTTCGCTGCGAACCAACGCGGAACAGCGACAAGTAAGGAAACATGTCTGGGGCAGAGACTAGTTTAATTATTAGTGTGTTACTATTTGGCGTACATTTGTGTGAGACACATGTGTCTAATTTTGTCCACATTGTGCCCGTGCGTCGTGGCGTATTGGCATTTCGACTACGTCACCGCGTTGTGTTACCGTCAGACCCGACATAGGAGATTCTAACCTATTAAAAGATGGGTACACAGCGGGGCGGATCTTAGTTCGTTCGCTTGGGTACAGTGGTAGAAGTCACAAAGCTGTCTCTAGCGGTGTTTGAGATCTCTCAAATAAATTAGTGTATAACTTTTCCTTCCTCTCTCTCTTCTCTCTAAATCCGCCTGCACGCACGTCCGAACTGCATCCCATGCTTCCCGTCTTATATACCTTCTAGAGAATCTAGATAGTGCGATCGCATCTCTCAAGCCTTCGTCATTGCTCAGACCACGAGATAAGTCAAGTAACCTTTGTCCACCATTCCCACGACAATTGGAATCCCAACCTCTCTCTCATGGTGGTGTTGTCTTATGAAAAGCCTTTCGATTGGTCAAACCACATGGTGCACCGCCATTTTGTAACCCGAAACCACGTGTAACTTATACGCCATTTTTGATTTAAGTAACCGACACCACGGCTTTAGAGCGCTGTCTGTCTCCATCTTCCCCGGACATATACACACACACACCCACCACACACACACAGACACACACGCACACACACATACTGCTCGCCTCTGGGTAGACACATTGGGCATTACATGTAATATTCTGATTATAGATGTATGGTGTTTCATCTTGATATAGTGGGTTTGCTGTGATAAGTCATTGAAGTTACATTGATGTCATTATCCTAAATAAATCCCCTTTTATATTTAAAGTACCAGTATTTTTGTGATTCTTTGTGCATATATATATGTGAATACAATGATTATGACTGCCTGTATCGAACTTAAAACCTTCACTGTTCATTATATAATCATTAATAGAAAATATTGAGATTTCTAATTGAACTTTTCAGATTATGAGACTGATCTTTATTGACTGATTGTTGGTCCCTGATTCCAGGGTGGTGCCCGTCTTTGATAAATTATAATTACAACTTTTATTATTGTAATTGATAATTTTATTGTTTTCATTAATTATTTTCATTATTCTTAATTGATAACTCTATCATTTTTAATTAATTATTTTATTATTTTAATTAAATAATTTTATTTATTTTAATAATCATATTTTTATGATTGTGAAAATTAACCAACATCCAGTCTACCTACTATTGCACAACATAGTGGTGCCCCGTGTGAGACAATCTTATTCCAGCTGTGTCATAATATTTGTGTATAAAATCAATAAAAAATTTTTGGGAAAATTAAAAATATTAATTTATTTTTTTTATTACTTTAAATTTTTTAATTTAGATTAATTTGGTTTGATTTAATTAATTATTATTATTTTTTTAACTTTTTCCCCCTTGCCATTGCCTTGGGTACATGCTAGTGCTTCGATGTATTGATAGTTGGCTCTTACTGCATATTATTGGTTGTGTCATTTGATGACCGATAAATAATAGTCAGTAGAAAGACATAATTTTAGAAATTAATTTTTCTTTGATAATTTGTATTGTTTAAATCCCACTAAGCAGGCTGGCTGTATATTGTGGTTGGTTGCTGACTGCGTTCAGTGGTTAGTAGCTTTTATTGGAGAGATTCCTACATGCTTTTTGATTTCGAGGGAAACTCACAACTAACTAGGATTGAGCCGCGAGCTATCTAGAACAGTAAAACACAGAGGTAAAGCTCACCTGTGCCTTGGCTGTGTTTGTACACGTACGCATTGCACCCGCTCGGTGTAAAAGCAAGTTAAAATCCGTCCACCAAGTGTTTTGTTGCAATCACAAAGATGAGTAACAAGATCACCGTGAACAAGAGAGCTCCTTCAGGAGCCAGGGCGACCTGTCAGAAATGGTCGCAGTCTCATAGATATGCGGTTGATGATGTGAGTGATTTGAGTGGTTACGATAGAGTACCTGCGTCAAAAGATCGGGAACTGGCTTGAGATACATCGATAACCCCATTGGTCCAACACAGACAATACCCCCAAGTTCTGGGTCAACTGACCCTCCTGTATAACAGAGAGCCAGGCACAGGCCAGGAACATGTGGAGCGCTAATGGCCATGCAGGTAGTATGTCGGAAGGAGCAGGAGTCAAATTCCCACCTCGGCACACACTGCAGGAGTCTGCGAAAGGCGGTGCAGGCAGAACCAAGAAGAACATGACCAATCCAGGCAGGTGCGAGTTTCTCGTGCGGAGTCAAGCTCAGGATCAGGAGAAAGGGAAGAGCCCAAGAGGCTGGCCTCCCCGGGCCGATATCTGGACGACAGGGTTCGGAGCTGACCTTTCCCGGCGGAGCCAGCAGAAGCAAGACACTGGGAGGCAGCTGCGAGCCACAGCTGCGTGACCCTCAGGCAGAGGAAGCTGTGCTCTGGAAGGCCCAACCGCCCCGTCCAGCGACGGAGTCATTCCGGCCAACGCGGCGTCTAGGGAGGAGAAAAGAGCCCCTGGGAGTGCAGTGACTTGGGACACCAAACACCTCCAGCACACCCAGCCCGGAGCCACCCTGCTCAGACTGACGACAGAAGGACTCGCCTGGAGGGCTGGAGGATACTCCAAGTTGGCAAGAGACCTGATGGGCTGTGAACCCCCGTCTGCCGGCTCGGGCGTACGCGCATTATGGCTCACGGCCGCGTCCTGTGAGTCCCCATTCCCGGTGCAGAGGCGAGAATATGGTGACTACGATGATCAATACCGTGGTGAATCACGAGTCAGAAGACTCTGATGGTCCCGCACCCCCTCGGAGAAAGGAATCCCTTTCCAGAGCAGCTGGAGTCCCTGTCCAAAGGCGTTGGCGCTTAGAGCCCAAACAGCAAAAAAGAATCCAACACCAGAGCGACTACCTGCGGAGATCGAATGTTGCCTCTTGAATTTACTAACCCATCATTCAGAAAGCTGAAGCTGGTGTGAAACTTGACAACCAGGAGCGTCACGCGTTCATGGAAACGCTCCCCGGTACAGAGATCTTCCTCCGCACTCTGTCAGACCCTGCGAAAGAAGTACTCACTCTTCACCGACCAGGCCTCTGCCACCCTGGAGTGCCTTCTGATAGCCCATAAAAGAATGAACCTCCGAAGGAGTATTACGAACGCCTGAGGTAGGCGTACTTCAAGGTCATAGCGCCCCTGGGTTAGAGGAAGAGACAGCCTTCAAATCCTTATTCCTGCATAACCTCCACGAGGTGTGCGGTATGATGTCACCATGCACTGCAGAGCAGGTGACTTCACCATGCAGGAGATAAGGAGGTATTCTCAGCTGGCCTGGGAAGTGAACACGCCCAGAGCAGAGCACCTGAACAGGGCGCTAGAGTTCTGGGGATCCAAGTCAACCGAATGTGGACCTGGCGCTGGGAAGGTAACGAGATACCGCGCAAGATGAACCCCAGAGCCGGGAACCAGGAGCGTCGAGCCCTTCCAACAGGAGTGCCACCAGAGCCCGGGGGAGTGAAGATTCAAACCAACCCCACAACCAGGAAGACCTCGGTATCAAGTAATTCCCAACAGAGGGTAGGGACTGGGCTGACAGAAAAACCCATCAGTACCCGAAAGAAATATGGCGGTCCAATATCCCCAATCTGGAAGGCCTCATGGAACACAACCTGAGAGACAGTGTAGGAGACAGCCCGAGTGACAAATGCATCCACAAATGGATGATGTCGCCGATATGTGGCAGAGGCAATAAGGAACCTTGGGAGTCCCTGCCCGCTCCTCGACACCCCAGGCCATGAAGCCAGACACTGGTCCCCATCAGCGTGACTAGAACGGTGTCCTCCGCCCCCATATCCAGAGTTTACCTTGTCGGATGGGAAGGATCGAGCGTTACCAGAACCCCAGAGATTTTCACCACAGACACGCTCCCTTCTTAGCCCTTCTTGGGTGACCTCGTCCGCAAGAGCAACGCACAGCGCATTTACACCTCCAGTGGTGATAGGAGGCTGCTTCAGCCTCCTGGCCCTACTTGATTCAGGCTCCGAAATCAGCCTGATGTGCTCAACACCTTTTCCCAAGTGAAAGAACCATGCTCTCCTTGGAAAACCCCTGCAGATTGAAACCTGTAATATCAGCATCACCAGCTACCGCATGAGACCAGTCCCCGTCCTAAACGTGCCTGGATCGATATCACCCTTCCAAGAGATGAGTCTGGCCCATCCCATGTACATTGTTCCATCGATACAGAACCACTGCTCATCGGTCAGGACTTGCTGGACCGGCCTCCCGCTCATCGACTGCCACCAGGGACGCATTTGGGCTCAAGTCAAAAACCCCAAACCCCTCGAACCTGGTGATAGTCTTCCCACCTTAGGCGGACAAGTCGCTGTCATCCCAGACACCCAGCAGAATTTCACGATGTAGACATGCCTCTCCCGAGACCGTCTCAACTCGGATCCCACCTGCACCACAGCAAGTGGATAGCCCCACTACAGGACTCGAGCATGTTTAAAAGCATGGTTCATTCCTGTGCTGCGTTGAACAATGAGAACCTGTCATTGCTTACAGTCCCATATCCTGAAGGGATCTCTCTGAAACAGTGTCCTAACCTCCAACGCCCTGGTTAGCTCTCTGAGTCGAAAAATCCGCAATCAGTATGGACTTATGCACTGGTTGTGCAACCTCGAACTTCCCCCTCTTTTCGTGCGGCGTGCCACCGCCTCCTCTCAGCAGAGTTACCCACAAACTCCTCAAAGCGATCGGAATATGCGCTATCTGTATACAGATGGGAAAGACAGATCAGGCATTTCGTGACGTGGTTCCCCAACTCCACTCCTCATTCTGGGTGGGGCGGATCTTCGGCTCCCGACTCGGAACACAGTTGGACACCATCAGCAAGTCCTGTGGTCCCAGGTCAGTGCAGAGAGATACTCTCTGTCTTCTGAACCAACCCAGATGCTCTCCGGACAAACCATCCCTCAGGCATGCCCAGGTCGCCAGTGAGATTGGCGTGATCATTCCTCCACGGACCGCAGGAGCTCAATCCGCTCAAAATCCTCAAGGGACAGAGGATACCTGGCCCACAAGCATTCTTCCAGCCATTGCCCTCCTTCTAGGGGAACTCAACCTGGAAATCTGTGGCATGCGATGCTGGAGATGAACCAGCGAACAACATGTGCTGGTCAAGAATCCACATAATGTCCCGTCAGGTGGCACACCAAGCGCTAGGAATGTTGATAGACAGTTCCTTCATGACCGAACTGACCATACCGGTCATTGGGGAGCTTCCCCCATCTTTAGTCAAGGATAATGACGTAGACCAAGTCCTTTACACGTTTCGACCAACATGATTGCTGTCATGCGTCATGGGAACACTGAAAAAGCGAAGCCATTCGGAGCCTCTCTACGACAACCCGAAGGGGAGACATGATGGTATATGCTCTGGCTGACTAACCCAGGACAGGATATCTCAGAGGACTCTACTTAACCAGAGGAACTATCATCCGGTTTGAGGCTGAGATGCAGCAGCAGCTTGAAAAGGCAGGCGGCTCTGACATCAGAGAACAGAGAGAAATGCTAAAAGAAAATTGTTCTGGAGATTTCCAACCAATCTTCTCGAAGGATTCCACGGACTGTGGGGTCACTGACCTCCACACTGTCGCATCCCCCACCAGGACCCAAGCGCGCTACCGACGCCCAAATGCGGCAGTACAGAATTCCATTAGCAGCATACGAGTCCATTCAGACATCTCGACACCCCCTGCTAGAGAAACGGATAATCAGGGAATGTAATTCAACACAATTCACCCATTTTGGCCGGTGCTAAAACCAACCGGAAAGTGGCGTCCTCACCATTGATTACCGTCCCTGAACAAACAAGTTCCCCTTTCACTGGCCCATGATTCACCTGGATCAAGAACTGGCCAAGGTAAAGACACGTTTTCTCCACCGTGGGCGTGTGGATTCTGGACGATGAAAGTGGACCAACCCGACCAGTACAAACTGGCTTTCTCTTTCGACCGGCAAACCCGGTATGCCTGGAACCGTGCCGTGCAGGTACTCCCCCATCGAGTTGGCATCTTCCTCCATAAGGCCATGAGCGATACGGCAGCCATGGAAACCTCATTTATGTGGGCTGACGTCCTCATGAGAACCAAACCTTGGGAACACCTCACTGAGATCGACATGTGCTCACTCAGCTGTCGCGGGAGCCAAGTTGGCCCTCACCAAAGGCCAGTGGTGTCGCACCAAAGTGAAATACGTGGGTCTGACAGTGGCGCGGATGGCATTGAACCCCAAAGCGGGCGGATACAAGCCATCCAGGATATCAAAGGCTCAAGTCGCTTGACAGAACTCAGGAGCTTCTCGGGGTCTGTAACTACTCCCTTGATTCATCGAGGACTACGCAGAGATAGCCCAGACCTCTCACCCGAACTCCTTTGTAAAGACAAACCCTTCAAGTGGGAAGAACCCAGAACAATCTCCGTCAGATGAAGGCAAAACTCTGTCGGCATCCTGTCTGGCCTACCCAGACAAGAGACAAAAAGAATTTCATCTTGGGGAAGCAAGTTTCTCATCCCACTGTCTCAGTGCGGCCTGGCACAGAAGTGCGACACCGACAAGCGTGTTGTTGCCCTCGTAGTCGACCCATAGCAGTGTGGAGATAAAATTCTCCGACTGCGAAGAGCCCTCCTGGCCACAGTCTGGGCCGTAGAACACTTCATGGCTACATTGGAGGCAGAAGAAGTCATCATGAGACGTGCCACCAACCTGCCCAGCCTTCTTAAACAGCCAAAGGCTGAGGAAGGCAGTCTAAACAACCGCATAGCTGCTTGGATGATAGCACTGCAAGGCTATGACATTGGTGTCATGAAAACCATAAGATGGCCCTGGGTAAGCCACAGCTGACTGTCACCATTGCGATGAGGACAGACAGCCACCTCCCATATCTCTCCTAACAACCACTCCATTAACACCTTCCCACCACCGATACTATGAGAGAACGTCTGCCAAGATCTCCCCAAGGTCCTACGTTGATGGCTGCTCATTCCATCCCGAGACTCAGCTCCCGGGCAGGAGTGGGTGTCGCCTGGTCGCTATAACCTGTGAACCAGACCACTACCAACTAGGGCCCAAGACGAGTCAGTCACCTTGAAGTGCTAGCTACTCATTGCTCTGCAACAAGCCGCTAAGCTGGCTATAGCACAGTTGGTGATCTGCACCAGACTCCAACTCACAGCTCGGCACAGCTTCATCTCCCATTTCCTTTATGGAAGGAAAGGGAATGAAGAATGCCAGAACTCGAGGTCAAACACTCAGACTTTTTCCTAACCTGTGATCAACTGATAACAGACAAAGGACTGGCGGTCTACTGGAAAGAGGTCAAAGGTCACTCCCAGATCGCTGGGCAGGAAAAGATAAAATGGCAAGCGGACGCCTAGCTTGACTAGAAGCGCCAGAACAAACACGCCCTGGGAACTACAGAGCGAGGACTCCAAAGTCCCCAAACCTGTGCAGTGAACGCCATCACCGGCTGACAAGCAAGAGAGAGGCAAGAGAACCCCCAAGCCTGCGACCAGATCCTGCACCTAGGCCGTAAACCTGGAGACGCAGACTTGGTTGCTGTAGGAGCAGGACTCCGTTATCAGCGCCATCCGGCAGATAATCATGAACCCTCCTCAGCAAGACGCACAACCCTCAACTGATGAATCCAGAGAGACAAATCCCATTTTCGACTGGCATTACCTCATTTAAGGCTGGAAGACTTACTCTCTAGCGCTGACGGCCAAGAACAAACCGGTGGAAGTCGTCCACCGACCATAGAGGTAATGTTAGCTCATGTCCCAGTTCCTATGTCAGGAGGCCACAAAGTTCAAAGCCACGTTAGCTACCTCAACAAGTCGTGTACTGGCCCATCAATGGCAACCGACACCCAGGCATATGTCGGGTGTCTCACCTGTTGTCAGTTCAACCTTCCGACCACTGAGTCGAGGCCCCATGAAGGGGGTGACATTTCCTTGGTCCCTCCAGATCGGCTGGTTGGACCAGTCCCCAAATCCTCACGAGTAACAAGTACCTTCTCACGGTTGCCTAGCCCCACTAAATGGGTGGAATTGCCTCCAGCGCCCAATGACACGGCCGTCACCACAGCAGTCTGCTGTTGAATCATGTGTTCAGTCGCTGGGGCCTACCCTCTCCCATTGGCCAGCTCAGATCGTGGAACCCATTTCACCTCAAGCGTGTGACCTCCCTATCGTGCAGGAGTCGAAGTCAGGTTCCACATCTCTCATCACCCCCAATCATCAGGCCAAGTTGGCGTGCCAATGACCATTATCCATGTTAAAGAGTATGTGAGAAGTAATGGCCAAAGGACTGGGATGTAAAACTTCCCCTATTGTGGCGTCAGGTCCACTCACTTTTTCGCTCCACAGGGTCACACCCTTTGAAATGATGACAGGAAAGGCAAATGACTCTCCCCCTGCACCTGTTGTGCCAGGCACTGAAGACCTCAGTGTTATGACCGCGATACACTGCCCGCAATATGTTGCTTGAGCTGTGACCACCTCGGGCAACATTTGCCTTGGCACAGGAAAACCTGGAGGCCAGTGTGAAAAGCTTCCGAAGGCCTACTATGATGGGAAAACCCACCGTGAATGCCAAGTGAAGGACAAGGTGTTCTATTTCAAGTTCATACGACCAGTGGGGTTTCCAAATTTCTCCCCAGCCAGATGAGTCCCTTCGAGATCATTGGAAAACTCTGCAGTAGCATACCGAATCAGGATCGAAGAAGACCACCCACATACAAATAGGTCCATGCAAACCAGATCAAACCGTGAACCTTCCCCAATCTCAGGAGGCGGATGCTGCCCCCCACACCTGATAGGGGAGCAATCCCAGCACTCCAACAGGGAGACCAGTAGAATCCTCACACCATCAATAGTTGCATGCCTTACAGACTCTGTCCAATCAATCGTTGGAGACGACTTAACATATGTTCAGGTAGCGAAAGACCAAATGTTTGACCTCGTTGAGAGAATTGTGAAGTCTGCTACCTACGGTTATGCAGCCCTCCCAGATATACATTAAGTCTTGGCAGTGCAAGTCCAATATCAGTAGATCCCTCCAGAATCTGAAACGGATTCATCATAGATTTGATTAGGGAACTCACAGAACATGTACCTCTAAATTCCGTTCTCAGGTTGGGTTTTGGTAGGATAACACACATGTTTCACCTTCAAACGCCTACCACACTACTCGCCTACTCAAACTTTTCCTGCTGCTCCTTTTTTTCCCTTTCTTTTCATTTCACGCTCATATCAATTCATGGATATGTGACAATGACTACCCGATCGCATTATGTAAGAAAGTGAGGTGTGTACCGTATTTAGAAATATTATCTAGTCTCTCTCTGCCCAGGTTATGCCTCTGTCTGCCCAGACATTTTGTTTTGCCTCTGTATGCCCAGACATTTATAGTATCTCTGCCCAGATTATGCCTCATGAAATGAACTAACATTAACTGCTTCAACCTCACTCAGGGATTACCTTTCCGTGGATTATAACTGAACCCTCGACCCTAGGGTTTGCCCTGGAAACTGTGGCCAATGCCCCACTCTCCAGACCAAAGGGGGGATGTTGGGGATCGAGCTTAGACAAAGGATCATAAACGAGGCCTGCGTGTGCTTTCAAGGCCTGTCTGGGGGTTTTGCTCTCTCTCAGGAGACAACCCTCCAGGGTCGACAGAGCAGCCATGTTGTCTTGACCGGGGCCTGAGGTCAACTTGGGCCTATTGGCCGAGCCAACAAGACCCGGCCCTCTCAGGAGGCCGGACACCTCATGAGTGTGTGCAGGCTCCCCCAAATCAGTGCTCATTCCCACGTGCATGAAGATAGGACAGAACCCCTCTCCAGGTTCCCTCCAGATGATCAGACATGAGGAGCAACCACAAGCGTTTGTAGTTTTTATATTTTTCCCCCTTTAAGTTCATTCAACTCCTTTTAATTTTGGTTACTTGAACTTTACTCTGAAAGGACCGCAGCAAAGTCGAATACTGCATCGGCCGAGTTATCCACAGACTTTCCTCGCTCCAAATCATAGCTGCTCGCGCTATTCATCCCTGCAGAAGAAGCAAGTTTATATTCGCCAAGGCATTGAGACTTTTTAAGCCCTGGAGAGCGAGACCCGATTCTCTCACTTTCCGGCCGCAGCTTTGCCGCTGCCATCACCGCAGTCAGCTGATCACTGTTTCCGGCGACCACGAACCAAATCCACCGTCTTCCCGGAGCATGCAGCTCGTGCAGACCAACCAGCGAACATCTACGACAAGTAAGAGGCTTATGTCTGGGCGAGACTAGTTTAATTATTGGTGTGTTACTATTTGAGCGTACATTTGTGTGAGACGCTGTGTCTAATTTGTCCACGGTAGCGCCCGTGCGTCGTGGCGTAACCGGCATTTCGTACGTCACCAGCGTTGTGTTACCTCAGACCGACTTTGCGGAGATTCTAACCTATTAAAAGATCGGTACACAGCGGAGACGGATCTTGAATTCGTTAACCTTGGTACAGTGTGCAGAAGTCCCCATAAGCTGTCTCTGGCGGTGTTTGAGATCTCCTCTGATAAATTAGTACATAACTTTTCCTTCCTCTCTCTCTTCTCTCCTAAATCCGCCTGCATACGTCAGACTGCATCCGCGCTTCACGTCTTATATACCTTCTAGAATCTAGATAGTGCGATCGCATCTCGCGCCATTCGGCGCTTTGGACACGAGATAGATCAAGTAACCTTTGTCCACCCATTCCTGAGTAGTCCAAACCACATAGTGCACCGCCATTTGTAACCGAAACCACGTGTAGCATGCATGCATTTTTGATTTCGTAACCATTTCCATGACACAGAGCGCCATCTTGTCTCCATCTTCCCCGGACATATACACACACACACACCCACCCACACACACACAGACACACACGCACACACACATACTGCGCCTCCGGGTGTAGACACATTGGAGGCATTACATATATATTCTGATTGTAAAATAGATGCTTGTGGTATTTTCATACTGATATAGTGGGTTTGCTGTGATAAGTCATTGAGTTACATTGATGTCATTATCCTAAATAATCCCCTTTTATATTTAAAGTACGGTATTTTTGTGATTCTTTGTGCATATATATGAATAGCTGAATTATGACTGCCTGTGCTCAGACAAACCTTCTTGTTCATTATATAATCATTAATAGAAAATATTGAGATTTCTAATTGAACTTTTCAGATTATGAGACTGATCTTTATTGACTGATTGTTGGTCCCTGATTCCAGGGTGGTGCCCGTCTTTGATAAATTATAATTACAACTTTTATTATTCTTAATTGATAATTTATTGTTTTCATTGGTATTTCATTATTGTAATTGATAGCTCTGTCATTTTAATTAATTATTTTATTATTTTAATTAAATAATTTTATTTATTTTTAATAATCATATTTTATGATTATTGAAAATTAGCCAACATCCAGTCTACCTACTATTGCACAACACCGGGTTACAGTAGTTACGCCGGTTACAGTAGTTACGCCGGGTACACGGACGCGGAAGCGCAGCTGCGAGGCAGCGCAGCGCCGTTCTCCAGCACGCAGCCGCCTGGCTGTTCACACGGGACGAGCATTTCTCCGCTGGTCAGCCCCATAGACTGTACATATAAGGTCAGCCCGCGATTCTGCTTTCTCCGCTTGTTGTTGTACCCGTCATGAATGTCGGGGTTCGGGGTAAATGATGGTCTTCATAGCCCCCCCTCCTTCTCTCTCTGTCTGTCTGCTTGTGTGCTTGTAGTGGATGGGCAGAGGGGGACATTTAATTATGTGATTGGGAAAATTAAAACTCCAGGACAACAAGGGAATACAAAGTATGGGATGCATATTTGATAATTTATATCATATAAAATATGTAATTTATATCGTTTAAAATCATGGGGGGAGAGGGGGAGGGGGAGCTGGCTCATTAGCATTTAAAGGAACAGGCACTCAAAACAGGTCACTCTGTGGAGGGCTGTTTTATACAGGGTAAAAAGGGTGCTGTTTTATATGATCCTTGTGGTATTTTGACCAAAGTATGTTACAGACATTTCATTAAGACCCCAAGGAACCATATCAACTTGTGGTAAAATGGGCATGCTATGTCCCCTTTAAAAGTTCGGCTGAACAGACCTCTGAAAAAGCGTTTTGTAAAAGAGTTTAGTAAATTACTCATATATTCTTAGATAAAAACACACAAGTAAACAGTAATCAGGCAAATTCTGTTTCCTTTTATGAACAACATTTTCATTGCAGATAAACCAGATAGGATGAACACATACTGCTTTCATATTACACTATTATACTACACTACGCTATTGTCTGTTTTTTTTTTTATCCTGAC